>NC_089280.1:18943862-19198167 GCF_963678975.1 Dysidea avara | reverse complement strand
GCATCAATCAGAATTTTCGGGAGGGAACTTGAACGCTGCGACTATCGCGAAATGGCCTCAGACGAGATGCTACATCGGGTAAGCAACAGTATAACACCAACTGGTGTACTAGTATAAGCTTACACACTGTTCCCACACACCCTGTATATATATATATCTAATCAAAAACAGCCAAGCTGTAAAAAAAGGTGCAGCCCCCATAAAGGCCATGGTGAAAAAAGATGTGAAATACAAGGTGGCGGCCAAGAAATGGCTGTGATGGTAGGTAAATGGTTACATTTTAATAACAACAATTCAGGTGAATTTGGTGCCAAGACCAAGCGGCACAAAATTCACCTGAATTGCCGTTATTAAAATGTAACCATTAACCTACCATCACAGCCATTTCTTGGCCGCCACCTTGGATTTCACATCTTTTTTCACCATGGCCTTTATGGGGGCCGCACCTTTTTTTACAGCTTGGCTGTTTTTGATTAGATATCACTTCTTTTTGTATTTGTATACTGCAAAGCCGGCCTATGGCTGGCTTTGGGGCTTTTTTAACCCATGTGTTTTTTTCTTTACCACAGGAAGAAGAAAAGAACTTAAAGAAGAATTTTAGTACTTCAATTATTTTTGATTTTATTAGTAATTATACAAATTATATACATATATTTATTACATGCTCATTATTCCCCACAAGATTTTTTTGCAGCTGATCTCTCTACTGGGTGACTTGAAATGTAGCTGAACTATATACAGGATGGTTTCTTTGTAGCTGAACTCTCTGTAACAGGTGATTTGTTTGCAGCTAAACTCTCTACATGGTGGTGTCTTTATAGCCGAACTCTCTACATGATGGTTTCTTTGTAGCTGAACTCTCTATAAGGTGACTTCGTCTAGCTGAACTCTCTACAGGGTGATTTTTTTGTAGCTGAACTCTCTGCAGGGTGATTTGTTTGCAGCTGAACTCTCTACATGATTGTTTCTTTGTAGCTGAACTCTCTACAAGGTGACTTCGTCCAGTTGATCTCTCTACGGGGTGATTTGTTTCTAACTGAACTCTCTACAGGTGAATTGTTTGCAGCTAAACTCTCTACATGGTGGTTTCTTTGTAGCTGAACTCTCTACAAGGTAACTTCTTCTCTACAGGGTGATTTGTTGTAGTTGAATTCTCTACTAGGTGGTTTGTATGAGGCTGAACTCTCTACATGGCGGTTTCTTTGTAGCTGAACTCTCTACAGAGTGATTTGTTTGCAGCTGAACTCTCTACATGATTGTTTCTTTGTAGCTGAACTCTCTACAAGGTGACTTCGTCCAGTTGATCTCTCTACGGGGTGATTTGTTTCTAGCTGAACTCTCTACAGGTGAATTGTTTGCAGCTAAACTCTCTACATGGTGGTTTCTTTGTAGCTAAACTCTCTACAAGGTAACTTCTTCTCCACAGGGTGATTTGTTGTAGTTGAATTCTCTACTTGGTGGTTTGTATGAGGCTGAACTCTCTACATGGTGGTTTCTTTGTAGCTGAACTCTCTACAGAGTGATTTGTTGCAGCTGAACTCTCTACATGATGGTTTCTTTGTAACTGAACACTCTACAAGGTGACTTCTTCTAGCATGATCTTTCTACAGGGTGAATTGTTGTAGCTGAACTATCTACAAGGTAACTTCTTCTAGCTGATCTCTATACAGGGTGATTTGTTTGTAGTTGAATTCTGTACAGGTGGTTTCTTTGTAGCTGAACTCTGTACATGATGGTTTCTTTGTAGCTAAACTCTTTACAAGGTGACTTCTTCTAGCTGAACTCTCTACGGGGTAATTTGTTTGTAGCTGAACTCTCTATATGATGGTTTCTTTGTAAATGAACTCTCTACAAGGTGAATTTTTCTACTTGATCTCTCTACAGGGTGATTTGTTTGTAACTGAACTCTGTACAAGTGCGTTTTTGTGGGTGATCTCACTGCAGGTTGATTTGTTTGTAGCTGAACTCACTAAAGGGTGATTTTGTTTGTAGCTGAACTCCTTGCATTGTATCTAGTTTCTAGCTGATCTCTCTACAGGGTGATTTGTTTGTAGCTGATCTCTCTACAAGTTGATTTGTGTGTAGCTGATCTCTCTGCAGGTTGATTAATTTGCAGCCGATCTCTCTACAAGGTAATTTGTTTGTAGCTGAACTGTCTATAAAGTGATTTATTTGTAGCTGATCTCTCTGCAGGTTGATTTGTTTTAGCTGAACTCTCTACAGGGTGATTTACTTGTAGCTGAACTCCTTACATTGTGACTAGTTTCTAGCTGATCTCTCTACAGGGTGATTTGTTTGTAGCTGATCTCTCTACAAGTTGATTTGTGTGTAGCTGATCTTTCTACTGGTTGATTTGTTTGTAGCCGATCTCTCTACAGGGTAATTTGTTTGTAGCTGAACTCTGTACAAGGTGCTTTTTGTAGGTGATCTCACTGCAGGTTGATTTGTTTGTAATTGATCTCTCTACAAGTTGATTTGTGTGTAGCTGATCTCTCTGCAGGTTGATTTGTTTGTAGCCGATCTCTCTATAGGGTAATTTGTTTGTAGCTGAACTCTCTATAAGGTGATTTGTTTGTAGTTGATCTCTCTGCAGGTTGATTTGTTTTAGCTGAACTCTCTACAGGCTGATTTGTTTGTAGCCGATCTCTCTACAGGGTAATTTGTTTGTAGCTGAACTCTCTACAAGTTGATTTGTGTGTAGCTGATCTCTCTGCAGGTTGATTTGTTTGTAGCCGATCTCTCTACAGGGAAATTTGTTTGTAGCTGATCTTTCTACAGGGTGATTTTTTTGTAGCTGACCTCTCTTCAGGGTGATTTGTTTCTAGCTGATCTCTCTACAGGGTGATTTTTTGTAGCTGACCTCTCTTCAGGGTGATTTGTTTCTGGCTGATTGCTCTACAGGTTCATTTGTTTGTAGATGAACTCTCTACAGGGTAATTTGCTTGTAGCTGAACTCCTTACTTTGTGTCTAGTTTGTAGCTGATCTCTCTACAGGGTGATTTGTTTGTAGCTGAACTCCTTACATTGTGTGTAATTTCTAGCTGATCTCTCTACAGGGTGATTTGTTTGTAGCTGATCTCTCTACAAGTTGATTTGTGTGTATATAGCTGATCTCTCTGCAGGTTGATTTGTTTGTAGCCGATCTCTCTACATGCAGGTAATCTGTTTGTAGCTGAACTCTCTATAAGGTGATTTGTTTGTAGCTGATCTCTCTGCAGGTTGATTTGTTTTAGCTGAACTCTCTACAGGGCGATTGCTTGTAGCTGAACTCCTTACATTGTGTCTAGTTTCTAGCTGATGTCTCTACAGGGTGATTTTTTGTAGCTGAACTCTCTTCAGGGTGGTTTGTTTCTAGCTGATCTCTCTACAGGTAGATTTGTGTTGATTTGTTCATTGCTGATCGCTCTAAAGGTAATTGATTTGTTGCAGTTGAACACCCTGCAAAGTGTTTTGTTTGTAGCTGATCACTCTAAAGGGTAATTTGTTTGTAGCTGAACTCTCTCCACAGTGACTTGTGTGTAGCAGAATTCTGTGTAACTGAATTCTCTAGAGAGTGACTTAATTGTAGCTGAATTCTCTACACAGTGCATGACTTGTTTATAGCTGAACTTTCTTCAGTGTGACTTGTAATGTTCTGAATCTCTATAGTGGTATATTTGCTTAACTCTCCACTCCACATGGTGACTGTCTTCTTGCTGAACTGTCTATAAGATTAACTGTTTGCAGCTGAACTCCCTACAGAATAACTTGTGATGTAATAAAATTCTATAATGGAGTAAATAAATTAGCCGAATGCTCTATTAGGGTGACTGTTCTATTAGAGTATCTCGATCTCGCATTTGCTACACGGAGTTGGCTTTCGAATCATAACTCAGTGGTTTGTAATCCGATTCTTCTGTACTACTGCAAGGACTTTCTATGACGATTATTCCAGCTATACACCGATTTTCAGCTCATTGCTCTAAGCGGTTTGCCTAGTAGGCGTGAAAACTAATACTTTTTTATTCATAAAAATCGATCGCGTAATTGTGACACAGGTTGGGTTTTGTGTCATATCTCCGTGGTCTTTATCTCGATTCCTTTCAAACCACCAAAAGGCACTCCTACGATGGTTACTCCATCTACATAGCAATTTTCAACTCATTCCATGAAGCGGTTTACCCTGTAGGCGTGACAACAAATCGATATTGTTTTACGCGAATAATCGGTCATAACTCCTGAACCATTCATCGGAGTTGTACCAAATTTGATGCTAGGGTTCGCCTTTGGACTCCCTTTCTGTGTGCCAAATTTCAAGGCGATCGGAGTACGCGTTTGCTTGTTATAGCAATTTTTGCAAGTGTGCAAAAAGACGAAGAAGAAGAAAAAAAAAACGAAGAAAAAAAAAGAAACGTTGGCAGCTCGTATCTCGGAAATGGCTGGAGCGATTTTCTTCAAATTTGGAATGTAGACTCCCTTGGCTGGCGGGCAACTGTGTAGCAAATTTGGTTCCAATCAGATAAGTGATCACCGAGATACAAAGGTGTGAAAATGACGTTTTCGTTCTTCCTGTCAATATACTCACGGTGTGGCGAGCCGGCTTCTTGGGCCGCACGACACACTACCGTGTGTCTTGATATATATATATATATATATGCATGTAATGAGCAGGGATGTACCGATACATATCGTATCAGTGGCCAATATGGAGATTTCTGCCAATATCGGTTGGTCTCAATATAATCACCAAAAACCAATATGATATATCGAAAGAGTCTTTGCCATGGTAAAGCCACATTTTATCCTCTGTTATGTAGCAAACAAGGCTGAGGAAATGGTAGTTTTCTATATCCTTGAAAAGAAGCGCATATACTACGAGAAGCCATAGAAATATGCACTTAAACATTTATTGTTACAATACTTACCAACCATACAACAAATGATCATAGTGGAGAGCTATAAAAAAGCAACCATGGGATGAAAAAACTAGAAACCCAGCTTGAAACAACCAGCCATCATTACAAGCCATTAAAAATACGGAGTAATGTGGACTCATCTTGGTGGGAGCATGCATTAAAAATATATTTTGTGGGTGCCTCACTGTCTGGGCTGTTAATTGAGGCCACACCACCACAGGCAATCAAGCATTGTCAGTGGTTGTTAGCACTTGGAACTGCTTACTAAGTGTATCTTATGCAACTTAAAGTTCCCCAGTTTCTTCTAATCTAAATGTATAGCTACACTTTATTATATTGTGTCGGTGTCGGTGTTCTGACTCAGTATATTGGATCAGTTCAGAAATTTCTCTATCGGTACACCTCTAGTAATGTGTGAAATAATAAGAGCTGCTTTGTACTGGTGAGCTTAGTAGTGAGCTCATACATAGATACAGTGTAGCCACCAATCACTGATGCTACTTTCAAAAAAAACAACAAAAAAAACAAACAAAAAAAAAAAACGACTAATTACCTGAATTCAGTGACATTAATTGTGCTTTTGAAGTCAAAAATTTCTGTTGTGTGCAATTTAGATTTAAAATAAATAAAATAATGCAACCACAAGTGTGTATTAAATGCATTAATAGACTTCTGTATTCTACAGCATACTATATTGGTTTCTTCATTGCTGCTTATTGGCTTGTAGTCAGCATCAGTAGGGCTTGGATAGTCAACTAGAGAATGCAGAATACAATGAAGTGTCAGCAAACTAGCTACATACATGTATATATAGCTAGTCACCAGCCTTAGAAGGTGACTGCATTAATGGTGGTATGAAGATAACTTGGTACCAAAAAATAAATTAAATTAAAATTTAAAAAATAAATAAAAATTAAAAAACAAAAAAACACGGTAATCATAAATTGTATGCAGAAAAGCAGCCAGGCACATGTTAGAACTTTGCTTAGCAGTTTCACGGTGTTGTGTCAGCTTCTTGCACACCATACCCTTGAGTCTTATAATAGTCACAAAGAAAAGTCCATTTTATCGTCATTAAAGGAAATTTCAACCTATACAACTGCAATAGGAATCATTTCAAAACATGGTGCTTGCTCTAATGTGTACATGATACAGTGTCTTCGTTATATATCTGTAGTTCTATGGTTAGGATGTGCTCCACAATTTTGCTAGGCAATTGACATGGGACACACCATTGTGTTGTTAGTTGCATGTTAGTTTGCTTGGGTGTTATGTCTTCCTAATGTTTATATTGTCACATTTGCTTGATATGTATGTCATCACCATTGCTTGTTTGTATACCAACGTATGTCACTGCCACTGCTTGTTTCGTATGTTACCGGGGCTCGGTTTGCACATCATCTGTATGTTGCAAGCATAGCTTATCGTGCATATTACTAGATGTTGTCACCATCAAATTTCTGCACATTGCATGGTCTAAATTAAATAAATAACCTTGATGCTTGGGGGGGTAGATCACAATATTTGTATATATATATAATATATTATGACCTACCTATGGCCTCTATTGTAAAGAGTTTAGGACAGAGGCGCTTCTCTGCTCTAAACTCTTTCATTACCCAAGCATCAATAAACCAAAAGTACTTCCTACTTTGGTCCCACTGGAATTACTTAACCTTGCCTAGGCCATATACCATGGCAGATGAGGCCCCTAGCACTTACCAAACCCCTCCTCAATCAATGGATTGCTGGAGGTGAAGAATGAAGATCCGAGGAACAGACCACATAAGTAGGTGAGTGGTAGCGTAACTAAACATTAAATAAAGTTTAAGTTATTAAACACAGTTAATGTTGTGAAGCGTAGGCCATGCAAGTATCAAAAATATTAGCATGCAACAGTGGGCTCTAATAAGAACAACGCATGCGCAGCATCGTGAGCAGAACACGTTGGCAGTAATTCATACCTGTTGTAAGAAATCTCCCCACCCTGTCCCTACCCACTGAACAGTTCACAAACTTCACTATAAGCAGGTGCTATATGTTAATTGGCATTGTATGCCAGCAGATAACAATTCTAGTTAGTATTAGTGGTACTTATGTACATTTGTAGTGTAAGCAGTGGAGAAAGTAGACACATAATGTTGTTGTACTCTGTACTTCACTGTGCCTGCATTCAATTACTCAGAAACATTTACATGAAAGACTATTTGCTATTATATGCATTTTGTTGTGAGTTCTTCAGCTGCAGGTCTGACTGGATTCCTTCACTGTGCCAGCTGCTACCACAAGTAGAGATTGCTATTGAGGGATGCTCGCAGTTTAAATTTTTGTCAGGAGAGATGCTCTTTTATCCTGCCTGCAGCCACAGACAGGCCCTCTAGTTCAGAGTGTCATCAGGAAATCGGGTTGCTAACAGCTGCTTGCCTCTCCCACCCAGATCAGTATCACGAGATGTCTCCCCATCCAAATTGCTAACTAGAGACGCTCTCTCAACCAAATCACTAGCTGAAGATGCTCTCCCATCCAAATCAGTATTAGGAGACGCTCTCCCATTCAAATCACTAACTAGAGATGCTCTCCCAACCAGATTGCTAGCCGGAGACGCTCTCCCATCTAGATCACTATCAGGAGACACTCTCCCATCTACCAGAAGACACTTGCTGTCATGAACACTATCAAACATGACCCAGCTATACAGTACCAACTAGTTAACCACCATAGAGGGACCACAGTGCTACTATCAAGTGTTGATGCTATTTCAGACAGTGCCACTCTCAACAGTGGATTGTGACAACTCTGAGAACAACAGTCACGCTCTGACCATTGTATCACCTGTGCACAAGTGTTGATGCTGTCACAATCTGGCTAAAGCCACGTGACACAAATTAGTGTTGCTAACAGCTGCTTGCCTCTCCCATCCAGATCAGTATCAAGAGATGCCTTCCCATCCAAATTGCTAACTAGAGATGCTCTCTCAACCAGATCACTAGCCGTAGACGCTCTACTATCCAGATCAGTATTAGGAGACGCTCTCCCATTCATATCGCTAACTAGAGATGCTCTCCTAATTGGATTGCTAGCTGGAGACGATCTCCCATCCAGATCACTATCAGGAGACACTCTCCCATCTGCCAGAAGACACTTTCTGTCATGAACACTATCAAACATGACCCAGCTATAGAGTACCAACCAGCTAACCACCATAGAGGGACCACAGTGCTATTATCAAGTGTTGATGCTATTTAAGACAGTGCCACTCTCAACAGTGGATATTGACAACTCTGAGAACAACGGTCACGCCCTGACCATTGTATCACCTGTGCACAGGTGTTGATGCTGTCACAATCTGGCTAAAGCCACGTGACACAAATTAGTGTTGACCTGCGGGTCAATACATCACCTACTAATGCTATAAGCAGTTCGTCCATTCTCCTTAGAGGAGTCTGAGACAGCAAGGGGCCTCACTTAGGATATCTGCCTTATCCACTAGGTTCTCCCGTTTGCCTCTATTGTAAAGAGTTTAGGACAGAGACGCTTCTCTGCTCTAAACTCTTTCATTACCCAAGCATCAATAAACCAAAAGTATATCCTACTTTGGTCCCGCTGGAATTACTTAACCTTGCCTAGGCCATATACCATGGCAGATGAGGCCCCTAGCACTTACCAAACCCCTCCTCAATCAATGGATTGCTGGAGGTGAAGAATGAAGATCCGAGGAACAGACCACATAAGTAGGTGAGTGGTAGCGTAACTAAACATTAAACCCCAGGTAATGAGGAGTGGAAGGTGGTATACCAAATAGTGGTGCCAAAACAGTATCGAAGTGAAATCCTACACCTTGCTCATGAAGGCCCTTTAGCTGGCCATCTAGGAATAAACAAAACATACCAAAAGGTGCTGCAGCACTTCTATTGGCCAGGGTTACGGCAAGATATAGTCACATTTTGTAAATCCTGTCACACATGCCAGGTGACCGGTAAACCTAATCAATCCCACCGAGTGGCTCCGTTAATTCCAATACCTGTAATGGAAGAACTCTTAACCATGTTTTAGTTGATTGTGTGGGACCACTACCCAAAACCAGATCTGGTAACCAGTACCTGTTGACCATCATGTGTACCTCAACGAGGTTCGCAGAACCCATACCATTAAGAAACATCAAAACACCTAACATAGTCAAAGCCTTGATAAAATTTTTTACTCTAGTGGGCCTCCCCAAAGCTATTCAGTCTGATCAAGGCTCAAACTTCCTATCCGGCATCTTTCAGCAGGTAATGTATGAGTTGGACATCAAACAATATACTTCCAGTGTGTATCACCCTCAATCACAAGGAGCTCTCGAAAGGTTCCACCAAACTCTAAAAAGTATGATTCGGACGTATTGTTATGATCAGGAGAAAGACTGGGATGAAGGCATCCACCTCCTTCTGTTCGCAGCTCGAGAGGCCATGCAGGAATCGTTAGGTTTTAGCCCCTTCGAGTTGGTATTTGGCAAAGAAGTGTGTGGCCCCCTTAGACTCCTTAAGAAGAGTTGGCTAGTTGAAGATAATGAGGTGAACCTCTTGGAACAAGTGTCTAAGCTTCGTAAACGAATGAGCAAGGCTGGGGAACTGGCCAGAGATAATCTGAAGGCTTCCCAATCCAAGATGAAGACCTGGTATGATAAAAAAGCTCGGAAACGCTCTTTCAACATTGGTGACAAGGTTCTGATTCTCTTACCTATTCCGGGGCACCCCTTACAGGCCAAGTACAGTGGACCTTACGCTATTGAGAAGAAAATCAATGATGTGGATTATGTGGTGTGCACCCCTGACAGACGGAAGGAGAAAAGGTTGTGTCACATCAACATGATTAAATTATACCAAACTAGGGACCCTGAACCACAGGAAGCCTTAGGCAATACTGTATACATGGCAACGGCTGTGTGCAAGGAGGCCATAGAGACTAGTCCTAGGCTGCCTAACTCAAAAATCCTAGCAAACCCGCAGGCAAAGTTGGCTCATCTTTCAATTGACAAGCAGAGGGATGTGGAAGAACAACTGATTGAATTTAAACATCTGTTTCCTGATGTGCCTGGGTGTACTAAGTCTATCTATCATGATGTGGATGTTGGCACTGCTCAGCCATGTAAACAACACCCCTTATAGGGTTAACCCGATCAAGTTGGAGTATTTGAAGGCAGAGATAGACTATATGCTGGAAAATAATATCATTGAGCCTAGCTATAGTGATTGGAGCAGCCCATGTATTCTTGTTCCCAAGCCAGATGGCACATTTCGCTTTTGTACTGACTTCAGGAAGGTAAACACAGTGACCAAGACCGACTCTTTTTCTCTCCCACGAATAGAGGATTGTATCGATCGAGTTGGAAAAGCCAAATATGTAACCACCCTGGACCTTCTAAAAGGATACTGGCAAGTTCCTCTTACAGAAGAGCAAAACAGCTGTCCGCTTTTGTAACACCACAAGGATTATATCAATACCGAGTCATGTCGTTTGGAATGAAGAATGCTCCTTCCACATTCCAAAGAATGATCAACAGAGTGTTGGGGGGGTCTGGAGTGTTGTGAAGCCTACATAGATGATGTTATTATATACAGTGACGCCTGGCAAGAACATCTCTCTCAATCACGTGCTATCTTTGTTCGATTTTCCCAAGCTAATCTCACTGTCAATTTGGGTAAAAGTGAATTTGGTCATGCTGAAGTAATGTTTCTGGGGCATGTGGTTGGGAATGGCCAAGTGAAACCAGCCGATGCCAAGACTCAAGCTCTACTTGAATATCCAGTGCCCCACAACAAACAAGAACTTATGAGGTTCCTGGGGATGGCAGGATACTACCGTCGCTTTTGTCATAATTTCTCGGTGATCACTACCCCACTTACAAACCTGCTGAAGAAAGCCCAGAGGTACAGTTGGACTATTGATTGTGAAGCTGCTTTTATAAAGGTTAAAATGATGCTATCTTCAAAACCTATACTACAGGCACCTGACTTTTACAAACAGTTTCGTTTGATGGTAGATGCAAGTCACATGGGTGCAGGAGCAGCTTTGATGCAAGTTGATGAGAAAGGGATTGAACACCCAGTGTCTTACTTCTCTCATAAGTTTAACCCACACCAAGTGAATTACTCCACAATTGAAAAAGAGGCTTTGGCATTACTGCTAGACCTCCAGCACTTTGATGTGTATTTGAACACCACTTTACATCCGGTCATCGTATATACTGATCATAACCCTCTTGTGTTTGTGAACAAAATGAAGAATTCTAACCAATGACTACTGAGATGGAGCATGCTGTACCAACAGTACAACATGGAGATTCACCACATCCGTGGCAAGGACAATGTTATTGTGGACGCTCTGTCTAGGGCTTAAGTTTTTGACCAGAACTGATTGAACTACTTGCACACACTATTTTCATTCAAAATTTTGAGCTAGTTATGTATTAGGACACATTGCTGTCTCCCCATGTTTTTTTCTTCTTTTTGTAGAGGGGGGGTGTTATGTACATTGAGATACACATGCGGGAGGGCGTGGCCGAGTGTGATTTAATTAGAACATTACAACCGCGTGTTAGTAAAGAGCTTATCCACCGTAACAATATATCGTACTGTATAGTTGGAGTGACAAAGGTGTAGGTGAGGCCTGTGATTAAATATCACTCAAAAACCTGTCTCAATTTCCCTTCATGATGACATGACAGTATTGGTTAGGTAAAATATAGCCCAAAAAATTCCTTCATATTAACTTGAAGTTGCTACAGAATTTTTATTTAAAAAATTATTCAACAGAATTTTCTACTGGCTGCCTGATACGTTCAGTCAAGCATATGGGAAAAGTGGCTACAGCCCTACTTCTTTCACAGAAACACTTCAAATTCACTTAAGAAGAAACCTTTGGCATATTGATAGCCATACAATACATGTGTTATTGTCTTACTTTTATCCTTCCAACATACAGTATGATAGTACTGCATATTAGGACGATGAAAGTGTGGGCATGGCCCGTGACAAAATATCATCCAAAGACCTGCCTTGATTTGTCCTCATGACTACATGATAGTATTGGTTGGGTAAAATCTATCCCAAAGTACCTCCAGATTGACTTGAAACATTTTAGTCAAGTTGCTACAGAATTATAAAAATGGAATTTTCTACAAACTGCCTGCCTGATGTGTTCAGGCAAGCATAGCAGAAAAGTGGCTACAGCTACAGCCTATATACTTCTTTCACAGAAATACTTCAAATTCACTTAAAAGAAACCTTTGACATATCGATAGCCATACAATACGTGTGTTATTGTCTTACTTTATCTTTCCATACACTAGAGCGGCCATAGCACAGTATGGCTTCAATCTCTGGGCATGTATATTTTACACTGTTATTGTACCAACATATTGGAATACACGTGCAAGTACATGGGATAGTTTGGTGAGCTGTTCTCTGCTGTAGATGAGGTGTTGCCTGCCACCAGGAAATGGTGCTATACTGTTATTCTTGGCTACTACTAGCAAGTAATCTGGCTTTGTGGATAGTTTAGATTCCATTTCAGTTTGCAAGGTTTTGATTCCTGATGTTGCTTTGTAAGTAATTTTTGAATCAAAAACTTCTCCTGTGTTAATACGTCACTGTCTTCAGACAGCAATTCTTTGGTTAATACTTTACTATTCTCACCGACATGCTTCTGATGCTATATTAAAGATTGAAGAATGCTTTTGGTGAATGTACTGGTTCTGCTTTGTTTAATTGTATTACTGACAATTTTCCAGAGATATCAGCTAGGGTTAAGTTTTGCTACTCTTAATTGTTGCAGTTGATTGATTTTGTAAGTTTCATGATCTAGTCAAGTTATATCTTTGGATTTATGTAGATGATAGGATTTTTATCCGTGTAAAATCCCTCAATACAGCTTTTGGTTTCTTTCTCATCTCATGATCAATTTGGCCTTCACATAAACTAAGTATTCTTTATGCTTCTTTATATTGCTGTATCTTGTCGAATTAATGATACTCCTGGTTCACTTACTGGGGACCAGAGACATGCTTAAAAATAGGACAGAAAATATACACTGTAGCTGAATGTGTATATCCTTTTCTCTCACAACAAAATCATTAAGCATTTGCTACCATGACATGGATACCTATGCTTTGGCATCATATTGTATGGTTTAATCATGAACCACTTAATGATGGGAAGCAAAATAGCTACAGTAGTAAAGAAAACTTTGTTTGCTCCTATTTTGAGAAAGGCAAGGCAGTAATTTTGCTGTGTGTGGCCTGCCCTACCTGGCAGTCAACTCCACTGTAAAAAGTGTTTCATAGATTAAAGGAGCATGGTGCTATATGCTTGAAAATAGTGTTTTTGTTCTTCCTACTGATTCCCACATGATACAATGTGATGTTGTTTAGACATGATTCTTTTTGTAATTATGATAATATCTATTTTTTTGTATCCAACTATGTGGCACTGTAGTGTTTTAATATTGTTTTGTTCACCATGTAGGCTGGAGTTGGAAAGAGAATGATAGACCAACATTTAAAGAAATTTATCGGGAACTATGTCAGCTGTCTAACGTCAGCGGTGCTCCTCCCAGATCCACAGTTGTCCAACTAGAACCAACTAAATCAGCTTTAGTGATGCCACAAAGCAAGATTCCTCCTCAAACCAGTAGAGTAACTCCTCGAAAGAACACTATACCTTTTCCTGCAGGCCAACCAACAAGACAAACTAGGCCTAACACTGTTGCAGTATCATCTTCCATTGCGAGTAGTATTTCACAAGATTTGACTGATTTCAACACTCTGAAGCCAATCAGTGATGACCCTAGCCATGTTGTGGAAGAAATTGCCAGAATCTCAGCTAATTTACTAGACATTTCCTTGAAGGGTTTTACTGAATTCAAAAGATCCTTGGAGTACTTTGCCCAGCTGTCAGAAAAGATGCTACAATTAATACAAGCTCAAAACACTAACCATTTAGCTTCCACAAGGATTGCTATTGGAATATTGAGAGAAAAGATAGAGGATTTCAGAAATCTACTGAGACAGATTAATTCCAGTCTATCTTGTGATTATAACAGCCAAATAGAGACATTTGTGAATAGTATTTCTAAATCCTGCAGAGATTTATATGGTAAACTGTACTCAAAGAAATAACCATTTCGTGTGTGCATGTGCACTTTTCTGAATTGCTATTATTGCTACTTTGTTCTCTTGTAAGGTTCTTAGAAACACAAATTTTAACATGTACGCAGAATCTTATGCAAATTATGTATAGTTATTAATTACAACATGACATCTTTTCTTTATCTTTCTTCAAGACTGTGGTGATTTACATACACCTTTTAAGTTATTAATAATTGTCAGTACCTATGCTTGATAGTTACATGAAGTATACATAGTCAGTTTCATATACATAGCTTAAAATGAGTGATGTGGATGCGTGCTGTATATACGTACTTCAATAACTACAGCTCAGATTTTCTATTACTACAGTACATACCAGTACTGGTAGTGGAGTGTATTACTAAAATATAGCCTGTCAGATCACACTAAAGGAACAGGTACAGCAAGGAGTTCACTTCACTGCAAACTTCCACCCTGATGGTCCACATAAACACCATTCCCTCTGTCATTGTAGCTCTTGTACACCCATCAGTTTTCCGAGCATAAACAACCATTGCATCTTTGACTCAAATACACGGATACTAACTACTGTAATTAATCTATTAACTGTAGTATTAATAAGTAATTAAATTTAGTAGTAAGTAAAATAGGTATTGTAGCTGTACATATGTATCTGGCTGTGGGCATATGATGTCCACAGACCTTTAATGCAGGCCTTTTGCCTGCATTAAAAAACATTTAAATAAATAAAATGTATGTGTGTTAATTGAAAAAAAAAAGTTGCGTTAGGCTGTCAGTTGTCTACCAAGGCCATTAAAATCTTGAGAACACATCAGACTTGTATGAGCTGCGCTGTCAAGGATCTGTCTGATGGTAACAGAAGGTTGTATGAAATCAGTAAAACTCTTGATGTTCTGAATAGTGGTCAGTTGGTAGTGATCAAACACACTAATTTCAATTGTTTCATAGTAGTTGGATATCTGCAAGCAATCAAGCTCTGCAAGCAGTTGTAGATGTTCAGTCTTGTTTTGTTTCCCAGATTGAATGTTGTGTTCTGAATCTAAGGGCATGTCAGTTCAAGGAAAGTAACCAAGGGTGTACCTGAGTTATACACAACAATATCTGGCCTGAAAAGTGTGGTGAATAGTGCTGGTGGAATGGTACTGTAGCTTGAGGAATTTTATTAGATCGCAAACCCTGAAGGTCAGCATGAACATGGATAGACGGATAGTCTTTAAACATCTCTTTCAGCATAGAGGCCTGTAAGTAGGTGAAGTACTTGGTTGTGGCGGTATGTGTATCTTTGTTGTGTTAAAACCACAGGGCAGCCACCTAGGATGTGAGCAGTGGAAGAAAGGGTATATAGAGTCATGCAAAGTACACTTTACATCAGATTGAACACACCATTGCCTCAAGTTAACTGCAGTAGGTAAGGTGTCTGAAGCAGTATGCAGAAGAAATAACAACTGCCCTAGGTGGAAACCAGACATCAGTTGGTGCCATGTACTGCATGATCTCTCTAACTTAGCAGGGTCACAAAACTTAGATTGGACTTATAGTGTTTGCAAATGAGTTTCACATTCAGACTTAAGATTGTCAGATAATAAATGCTTGGCATTAACATAATTATAATGATCGAGCAGTTGGAAGTGAAGATAGTTGCAGATTTCAACAATGAATAATCAGCATCTTGTATTTGTAGAGGAACTCTCCCAAGCTGCAGTTGTACCCCTAACTCTTGAAGTCGATAGTTGGAAGAAGTACGCACATAGTAGGCTCAACTTGGCTTCTCGGGAAACATGTGTAATGCTAGGGTAGCAAACACCAGGATAATACAGTATTACCTGCATGAGTTGCACTATGGAGGAGGTTCAGCCACTTCTTGAGGTAACGAGTGGCAGTTGACTCCAGCTATCTGATTTGAGACTGCTCAACACAGCCGAGGTGAAAATGCAGCAAAAATGCAATATATATCCAGAGCTTATATTCTCCACGAATATAAAGAGAATCAGTTGCACTTAGGCAGTCAATCGAGAATCCATGCAGTTCTTTTAGTAGCACTCAAGGATAGCTACTTGATCTAGTGACACCATTGATAAAGAAATTCCTTGTGATGATTTTTGAACCATCAAACAGATACCATGTACATTTAGCAGCTTTAAAGAAAAAGTCTAAACTTTAGATCAACAGCTTTTTGATCAATTATAACTTATAGCAACAAAAACATCATTTGAGATTAGAGTAACATTATCAACATATATATTAAGTGCTAGCTATCGGGCCTGTGAGAAGGCTATAGGCCTATATTTATTTGTTTTATTTATTTATTTATTATCTAATTCATCCAAATAGGAAGGGGTGGCACCAAAAGGCTAGGCCTGCACGAGGGTGCTTCCCCAAAATATTACATACATACGTATACATATAAGTTACTATAGCATACAAAAAATAATAATAATAACTGCACAGAGAACATGTACAAAAAGCAAGAAAACACAACACATGCACACACAAGACAAACTAACAGATTACACAGAATCAAAAAAGTAGTGCTTTACAGCATGACGAAAAGCAGTACGATTTGACGACGATAAAATGTCAAAAGCCTGAAGGAATATTGTTCCACGTAAATACAGGGAGTCAGAAACATGTATCTAAAACTGTGAAGAAAGCAGAAAAAATCTGAATAACGTGTACTTACACTGCATGTCTGTAGCTAACTATTAAATTTAAGCTCGAATTTAAGGCAGTGGTTACTGAACCGAAAGTCGCTGGAACTCAGTATTGAACCGACAGTCACGTGAAACCCACCAAATTGATTTGTATGGGCTATGAGAAGGGCCAGACAATTCCAAACAGCAAATCAAACAGTATAGAATGGATGATTACTGAATATAGTCTACTTTAATAATCAACGCAGGGGCGGATCCAGAGTTTGGAAAGAGGGGGGGGGGGCACCTTTCTGAAAAACAGTTGAAGACCAAAAAAACTTGCTGAAAACCAGTTGAAGACCAAAAAAAAAAAAGGTCACAACAATAGCTAATAGCTAGTTATCCTTACCAACTATATCACGTCTGTTATGTAAAATAAAATCCTATTTATAGCTTCATAGGTAAGCTACACTGCCTCATGAACATTGTGACTGCTTTATTAGAGTAATTGACTGCTCTATTAGAGTATCTCGATCTTGTATGCAATTTCTTGAAGGGGGGGGGGGGGGGCATTTGCCCCAAATGCCCCATCCTGGATCCGCCACTGCAACGTGACGTGATTCGTGCACTTTATTACTCCGTGAATTTGATTGTGGGACTCGACATGAAGCTCCTCCACTCGTGCATCAGGAAATACCGAGGGGTCCGACACTCTTGAAATCTCGTACGCTTCGTCAGAAATCACATTTGAAATCATGAAATCACACACTCAAAAGAAATCAGAAATCACACTTTTTGAAAACGAAAATCGTAAAACTCCGTATATTTCCGTAAATTACGGACGCATTGAATTACGCGATATTATTAATTGGAACATAACAGAAGTGATTTAAGGCCCGAATCACTTGATCTGGCACTGGTTCGGCTGCCAATCTCTAGAATTTTACAGCCCAAGCTGAGTCCACTAATGGTCAAAAGCTTCCATCACTGGAGCCATACAAGTGATCTGAGAATCCATCTCGGAATCTTATTCAGTTTTAACTAGCAATTTAGGCTCTACTCGCAGCCACAAGTGACGGTACATCATAGTGACTGCATGGGTTAATGATGAAACGGGTAAACCATGTAGAAGGGCTGCAAACTATAAGCACACTTTTGCAAAGAAAGTAGTTCCCAGCATTAGCTTCAGGACAAATAATTATGCAGCTTGTCTAGAAAATATGTATGTCAGTACTGGTTAGTAACTAGCTACTAGGTGTAACTTTTCAAAGATTAGCTCACATAATATGATTCTGCTTGTTCAGCTGACCCACTAAATATCTTTACATAACTTGCAAGCAAACATTTCATATAAAACAATCCTGGCATACACAATGAAGACCATGGATGTATCCAGATCAATTGACTGTGTACTTAGGTGTTTCCTGCCACTGTGGTTGTTAGTCAATATGAAATGAGATCAGGGTTGTTAACAGAGAGCCATTCCAGTTTTTAATACCATTGTGAAGGAAGGGATGTGCACGTTACTGATGTTAGCAGAGATATTGTTTATGTCAACTTTCAGGTGTGATTTAATCTATTGTGTATTATCAAACTGGTAGCTATAGTACATACAAGTAGCTATCTTTCTGCATATAGCTAAGTCAGCTTCATGCAGATTAAATACATCACATATTGATCAGATAAGGTTTATAAGTTCTGCTAAATTTTGCAGGTATGTTCATTGCTGGCAATGCATCATACTGGTTTGCATTATATTATCTGAAGAACTGATAATGCAGGATGATTGGAGCTAACAGTGTATAGCACACAAATTTACGGAGAACAATTACCTAATCAGTGACTTTATGCATGGAAATACAATGCCAAAATGGTCCTCAGACACTATGCTCTTTGCTCGGAGGACATTATAGATTTTGTTTAGGTTTTATAATGTAGTTAAGTAGGTGTAGCTTGTAAGTAGTTTAGTTTATTGTAATTAGTGTGGTAGTTTGTAATTTGCTAGTCTTTGTATTCTTTTGTGCTTAACTTTTCTGTGTAATTGTTTGTTATCTATTTTTGTAAATAATTTTACACCTTTTTCATTACCTAATCATTACTGATTGAGTCCAAGTCTATCTCCTACCAAAGATACTGTTTTAAATTCATCATAACTCAGTGATAAAAGTGTAACTGAAATCATGTGGACCCACTGATGACACGCAACCATGTATAATAGTAACCAATTCCAATATACTTAATTAATCACATGTATCACCATCAGCTACTTTTATTATTAATATTGCTGGACATGCCGATGTGCCAAGGGGACGTGAGTAATGCTCCAAGGAAAAAAATACACAAGATAACAACAGTACTGCTTTATTATATCTACCGGTAAAGACGATACTCGACAATGCCTAACATTGCCTACACCATTTTTACTTTACAGCACAAGTATGTAGTAGCTTTTTGATAATGCAGGTTTTCTGACTCAATCACTGAAGTTGGCAAATTATTCCAGTCGATGACAGCTCTTGGAAAGAAGGAATGCCGGTTCATGTAGCCAAGTACCTGGATGAAGTGGTAAGGGTAGTGGTATCTAGTTGAACATTGTGTGGCTAAGAGGATAATGGTATTGATAGGCTGCAGATAAGTCGTGGATTGCCTCGTAAAAATGCCGGCGGCTGGCTATAACTAGGCCAGTGCGGCATTCCTTGATCCACGGTATACCCTTGTTAGAATATAACTTATGCACGAAGTTCTGGGACGGCTTCTATTCATTTTTAGACAGCCTCTTTACACTGTTAGCTTGCCTGTTAATCATCAGCACTACCGTACGACCACAACCACAAACCATCACCGCTACTGGTGCCTGGAATCATCTCAGCCAGACGGCTTTGGCCCCAGCATCTTTGCTTACGAACTAGACTCTAGTGAAGATATAACTTTTACCATCCAGTTTACTGATGAAGAAGCTTCTGGACCTGTTCTAGCTCCATGAGAGTCAACAATGATGAAATCACGAAATCAAAATTGAAATTACGAAATCACAATTGAAATCATGAAATCACTAATGAAATCATTGATTTCAGAGAAATCACTGTGATTTCGAAATCTCGTACGCCCTTCGAGAAAGTGGCGGACCCCCCGGGAAATACGGTGGAACCATGGATGGTCACGTCAAGAATTACATAGTAGACAAGTTAGAACGTTGCTAGCACAGAGTGTAAAGGATTTATGTTGCTAGTTAAGAAGGCTAGCCACTGATAGGGCTGTTTGTAGCTTAGTTTTCAGTAATACAACATGCAGAGACTCCAGGACATGCTAAGTACAAAGGTAGTGGAAAGGCTCAAGAATAACCTTGTAAAATATTCATGGAGCAGGACTGGAAGACAGTTGTTAAAGAGCCAGTCAACAGCTGGCCTAGCACAACAGAACGTAAGTGTTTTGTGTACTGAGACATGTATGGTGAGATCACTTATGGTGCAGTATTATATGAAAATTGTACTGTCACTACTGTGTATGGTACCGATTTAGATTGGTGCACACGTGGTGTTTGCATGTTCAGTTGAGGTGCTTGACAATGAATTTCTGTCTGATACAGTAGATAGCTAAATGTCAGTTCAATATCAACTGCCTAAAATGTTTTCTCTATTAGCCTGTTATAAAAAAAGCTTGACTAATTTGCATTTTTTGTAATGTGTTGGGTAAACAATGCATTCTACAAAAAAAAAAATGCATGTTACGCTGAATAGTTGCTTCAGTAAACAGTGAAGCAAGACACAAATTGATAAGTGATATGCCATTGTGTTTGCCTGTTCATGGAAAGTAAGAATATCCTTGTTCCATTTTTGTATCATCAAGCAAACTTGATCGAAGTATGTGTGTTTATTATGTTGTTGTAAAATGTAACCTTTTTGCCCTCATTTCTAAGCTTGAACAGCCTTCTTGCAAGCATGGGTAGATTTAGGTTTGAAAATTATTCCTTGGTGGATTTGCCAGTTCATGGTAAATGCAGAGCTAAGTCTTAACTCAATAGACTGTTGCACTAGTGACTTAATTATTGATTAAATATATGGTCACTGTACTACTAATTGACAATTTTGCTGTTCCTGCTCCCTATGTATCACTCACTACAAGTTCAACTATATTCAACAGGCGAGGCTGAAAATTGAATAGCTCACTGCAGCTGGCTTTTCCCCTACACAATAAAGAAATTACTCAAGAAAATGTAAACTAGTCGGGTTTTTGCTCAGCCGGTTACATGTGGCAGATACCATAAAAGGTAATTATCACTGAAACAAAAGTTGGTTCAACAATGCCCAGTCACGTAATACTTTACTAGGTTCACTTTTATGAGGACTAAGAGCCAAATCCAAAAATAGTAAACATTATGGGAATGGAGTATTAACAAATCTAGATAAGAGTCTCTAGTCTGCTAACATCAACCATGAATTTAATTGCAGGATACAAGATGATTGAACCTTGAAGCTGATCCTCCACTTATGTAGTAATACTCTTCAGGAAATCATCTGCTGTCACATTCATGGTGGTCAAAGTTGTGAGTTCGTCCACATCAGGCTCTAAGATCTCGGGTTCTCTACTGAATGTTGTTGTATTTGAATGATTTAAATAGGCCAGGTGGGCTGAGATGGCTCTTGACTGACTTGGCTATGCTACATTGTAGTATATTTATGCATCTAAATATATTGTTAAATATCTCATGTATCATCGTGTTTGTGACTTATTATTATGGAAATGGAGCATGCCTTTTAACACTTATCCATAGCTGCCGTGCTAACTGACAAAGAACTTGCTTTAATTATGTTAGTGCAATGATATTTCTTGCAATTTCCTGAATACAGTTGAGAATTCCTGGAATGTTCATATTCATTCTGAATGACAAATTATGTGCACATACCAGAGCCTTTACAAGCCTCCTTAGTACAACGTGGTGCATTCCTAGCTGTTTAACACCAGGAACAATGCTTGGTTATGTAATTTCATGTCATAGGGTTATGACACTTGACTACCCTCCTGTGATTGCAATATTATATAATTCTGTACCAACTTTCATTAGCTTGAGGACTTCCAACTGTTTTCTAATGATCAAGTAAATCATGTGCGAATGAATGCTTTATTCACATCAACACAGAGAATCCATTATAGCTTCTAAATCACAATACTCATGTACCCCAGAATGGCATGTGTTCTGGTTAGCCTACATACTTCAAGAAGCTACTGTGTCAGTTTCATTGTTAGGTTGTCCCTACACCTATTGCCTTTGCTATACATGTATAGGTGATTTCTAAACATAATGTTGGTTCTCAATACTGACTGTTGGAGCACCCAGTAGGAAAGTGATAGAAAAGGACAGATTTCTATTTTTACAGGTATCCCAGAATTTAATAAATTCATTGTCAAACACCCCAACCAAATAATTATACAAACATACAGTGGTGCAGCCAGCCAGAAGGTGAAGTGGGGACAGACACCTGCAAAATGCTCAACATTGTCAAAATAATTGCACAAAGGTAAATGACCCAAACATGGGCAAGCCAAGATATGGTGCTACATTATGCTAATAATAAATCATAACTATATAGCTACTTTATTATTATATGAATAATCTATGTCATCACTGCAGGTAATATTCATTGAGCCTGTCCATCTCGCATACCTCAACTATATTCCAACACATTTGTCCACAATCAAGTAGAACTGAATAATTTTAAACATCTGTAGTAGAATCACCGATGTATGAAGCAGTAGCTACTTACGTTAAATAGACACAGCCTCTGCTGCACTCCTGGCCTCACTGATTTCGTCCACACTTCAGCCTTAACTCTAACCCCAATCCTCCTCTAGTGAGCCACTTGCTTCCTTCAGTTTTATAACACTGGTTAAACTGTTAAAGTACAATAAATAGATGTAGATAAATGTCCAGTTCCTTTGGTACCACAAGCACACTCAGCATACTTCCACTAAGAATGACTAAACTAAGCATAGCTCTTACATTAAACTCTCAATATTGACACTTTGTAGTGCTGTCTTCGACAGTCTCAGATGGTCACTGGTCTCAGACAAAATTTTGAAAATGTACTATCACATGAGTAAGCTATTTATAGATTAGCATGCACGACATTTTTTTTGTCACATGCCATGAGTGAGTCAATGTTGCAGCTACCTTTGGTGCTAGTGCTACTGGCTAGGGCACATGAAGTTTCAAAAGTTAGATAATTCAGTATTACTATTGTGCACTAGATAGCTACATGGTGAGTTTGTGACGGAAGGGCAAACAATGGTTGAATTGGTGATGGACAATTGCTGATGTGGGGTTACACCACTGCAAACACACCACATTCATACCAATCTAAACCAGTACCATGCGCACAGTACAATTTTCACCCCACTAAAATACTGCACCATAAGTGGTCTCACCATACATGTCTCAGTATACAAGACACTTACGTTCTGTTTGCTAGACCAGCTGTTGACTGGCTCTTTAACAACTGTCTCCCAGTCCTGCTCCATGAATACTGGAATACAGGTGCAAGGCTATTCACTACCCTTGTACTTAACATGTCCTGGATTCTCTAATGTATTAAAACTGAGTAGCTATATAAGCTGCCCTATCAGTGGCCAGCCTTCTTGACTAGCAACGTTCTAACTTGTCTACTTTGTAATTCTTGACATGACCATCCATGGTTCCACCATTCTAAACGGATTTCACGAATGGAGGAGCTTAATGCCGAGTCCCACAATCAAATTCACGGAGTGATAAAGTGCACGAATCACGTGATTATTAAAGTAGACTATATGTGACTGAATTTGACAAAACCCGGCTTCGACGCACAAAGCTTCATTAGGAGATATGGCGATTTTAAGTAATCATTGCATGTGTAATAACTTCCCAGTGCCTACAGCTGTGCAAACACAATTTGCACCAAGTATGCATCTATTTACTAGCTATCACTGAGTGGGTGTATACATTTCTGATACCCAAAATTAGCCCTGTTTTGGGCAGCTTTTCTCGAGCGGGTAATAATATCACAGGTGGTAGTAATAGGGTGGGAGGGTGGGGGGCGGTGGGTGGACTTATTATAGGGGTATAAAATGAAGCAAGGAGACGATTGGAATCCAGAGGCCAAGTTTGGGCTCTTCATGGCCCTCAAATCACTCCAAATTGACTGATAGGGTGGGAGGGTGGGGGGCGGTGGGTGGACTTATTATAGGGGTATAAAATGAAGCAAGGAGACGATTGGAATCTAGAGGCCAAGTTTGGGCTCTTCATGGCCCTCAAATCACTCCAAATTGACTGATAGGGTGGGAGGGTGGGGGGCGGTGGGTGGACTTATTATAGGGGTATAAAATGAAGCAAGGAGACGATTGGAATCCAGAGGCCAAGTTTGGGCTCTTCATGGCCCTCAAATCACTCCAAATTGACTGATAGGGTGGGAGGGTGGGGGGTGGTGGGTGGATTTATTATAGGGGTATAAAATGAAGTAAGGAGACGATTGGAATCCAGAGGCCAAGTTTGGGCTCTTCATGGCCCTCAAATCACTCCAAATTGACTGATAGGGTGGGAGGGTGGGGGGCGGTGGGTGGACTTATTATAGGGGTATAAAATGAAGCAAGGAGACGATTGGAATCCAGAGGCCAAGTTTGGGCTCTTCATGGCCCTCAAATCACTCCAAATTGACTGATAGGGTGGGAGGGTGGGGGGCGGTGGGTGGACTTATTATAGGGGTATAAAATGAAGCAAGGAGACAATTGGAATCCAGAGGCCAAGTTTGGGCTCTTCATGGCCCTCAAATCACTCCAAATTGACTGATAGGGTGGGAGGGTGGGGGGGCGGTGGGTGGATTTATTATAGGGGTATAAAATGAAGTAAGGAGACGATTGGAATCCAGAGGCCAAGTTTGGGCTCTTCATGGCCCTCAAATCACTCCAAATTGACTGATAGGGTGGGAGGGTGGGGGACGGTGGGTGGACTTATTATAGGGGTATAAAATGAAGCAAGGAGATGATTGGAATCCAGAGGCCAAGTTTGGGCTCTTCATGGCCCTCAAATCACTCCAAATTGACTGATAGGGTGGAGGGCAGTGGGTGGACTTATTATAGGGGTATAAAATGAAGCAAGGAGACGATTGGAATCCAGAGGCCAAGTTTGGGCTCTTCATGGCTCTCAAATCACTCCAAATTGACTGAGAACACTATTGGCGAGCTCTCTGTGAAATCCCAGCTCACTACACACCATTATCACAAAGCCATGGCCATTCAATGGCACCAATCTCCCACTCGTGGCTTTGACAGGGTCGGAAGAAAGCTGCCACAGAAACCAGACTTGCCAGTCCTGAAGGAAGTACAGTGTGGAATATGATAGTGTATTAGGCCAGCAATCCATTTCTGGTAAAAACGTAAGACCTAAAATGGAACATGCATGTCAACTACATAACAGCTAAAGCCAACAAAACATTGGGATTTCTCAAACGTAATATCTCATGTGCCTCAATCCATGCTAAGAAATTAGCATACACCGTATTTATTCGTTCCCAACTCGAATATGCTGCAACAGTGTGGGCACCCTGGCAGTCTACCTTAATATCCCAGTTAGAGCAGATACAACGAAGAGCAGCCCGGTTTGTGACCAATACATACACACGTGACCCTACTGTTAGCGTAACTAACCTTATGGACCAGCTGGACTGGGAATCACTTGAAAGCAGACGATTAAAATTAAGATTATCCATGATGTACAAAATTATCCACAATGAAATTGATATCCCATTTGATTTGTATACTAACTTTGCAACATATTCCAGTACAAGAAATTATCATCCTTTTAACCTCCTATCATTGCAAGCATCAAAGACCTCATATCAGTCCTCATTTTTTCCAGCAACAATTTCACTTTGGAATGATTTACCTAACCTAGCTAAAGACTCTAATTCACTTGAAGTATTTAAATCTATAATTAAATTATAATTTACTTATTGTATTGAATTATTATTATTATTTCTTTTTGTGATTTGTCTGTACATTTTTCTTCATTTCTGAAGTTGTACAGTATAGGTAAATAAAAATAATAAAAGTTTGATTTTGTGTGTGTGGAACCTTGTTATGTGAAATCCGGTCACATATTCAGTAATCATCCAATCTATACTGTTTGATTTGCTGTTTGAAATTATCTGGCCCTTCTCATAGCCCGTATAAATCAATTAGGTGGGTTTCACGTGACTGTCGGTTCAATAGTCCTACTGTCAGGGGCGGAGGAAGTAGTTGATATGAAGGGGGGCTGGGCTGACCCAGACTTATTTCTAGTTTGGTAAGGTGAGACCAAAAAAAAAAAGGTCACAACCAACTGACAAGAGCTTTCCACCTCACCAGCTACCATTTCTAGCTGATAAACTACATAAAAATCCTTACATAGCTCGCTACACACTGAATACTTTATTAGAGTGACTGCTCTATTAGAGTATCTCGATCTTTATCACGGTTTTCAGCCCCACTCCATGCAAGAAAGATAATTTCGGTGTGATATCATTCTGAACGGGGGCTAAGTCCCCTAGCCCCCCCTTTCCGCCGCCTATGCCTACTGTAGGGTCCGCAACGTGAAATTTCGACCTCCCAGAATCAACTACCAAACCACCCACAAATGCTAGGCTAGATACCACTTAGAAAATGCCAGATTGGCATTATTTTTCATTAACGTCTTGTCGTGCAAATCGGCGAATGTGCTTACAAATTATGAGATTTTTTGTTATATCTTCAAGGAAATGTCTTTTAAAGCTACAATACGCACTCTCAACCTTTCTTACTAACTGTACTCTAAACTAAAACCATCAGTGGCTGCATTGTCTGGAGCAATTTCCAGCCGCAGTATAGCGAAAATGAACTTTCGGACTCGAAAAAAGTTTCGATGCCACTGGAACACACAGTAGCAATGCCAAAGTAACCCTCCCAGGTCAAACTAGTCTGGCATGGGTCCAACTACTATCACACCAAATATCATTGAATTCCAAAATTGTTTGCCATCTGGCTGAGCTCGACGGCTGTCAAAAATTCGTCAAAAATGCCAATTTTATTCACTGACGGGAACTTTTGCTATCCAGATGTGCTAGTTTACTTCTCAAAAGCTTGCTAGACCGACAGCCAGTAGCTTTCATTCATAGGGTTGGTCTGGCAGCTCTTCTAGCGACCTCAAAAACCACCAAATGCCGATATCCATGAATTTTGCCGATATCGACCAATTTACAATGCGTTAAAGAAATCTTGCACACCAAACGTGATGCTTTGCCTCTCTAAAGTCATGCTACATCCTTGTTTAGTTATATTTGTCCATAGGGTGGCACTGGAAGCTTTCTTATTGAGGCTAAAATCCATCAAAATGCCCATCTCACCATTTGCCAACAGTTTTAGGAAATTTTACAAGTCAAAAGTGCTGGTTTGCCTCTACATCTTTACTGGACGTTTCAATCACCTTCGTCTGTGTATGCACCTTTCCTTAGTCTCTCATGAAAATGTCAGATCACGCCAATTGGGCACAACCATCAACACCACTTACTGCTTATTTTGTTTCATTGATTCGGCCACGAAAACCCAGCAGAAATATTACATAACCCAACTGTAGTTGGTCTAGTTTTAAATATCCACCCTTCGGAACTCTACACGAATGGAAATTTCGATTGTGGTTTTTGATAATCGGAATTTGCATTTCGGTACTCATTTGTATAAACATGTAGAGTACAATATTTAGAGCTAGACTAACTCCATTTGCGCTCTATTACATTAATAAAAACATAAACTTAGTTGAGTCGGTGCAGCGTAGAGCCGCAAGATTTGTGACTGGTGATTATGGTTTTATGTCTAGTGTCACAGGGATGTTAAACTCACTTGGATGGACATCTTTGGAGTGTAGGCAAGAAATTTCACGGGTTACCATGCTTTTTAAAATATTACATAATGAAACATCCATTTCCAGTTACCACCTTCCTATGCCAATAACCACATGTACAAGAGGGCACTCTTACAGATTCAGACAGGTATCAGCCCACTTAAACATTTATTTGCACTCTTTTTTCCCTGCCACTATCAAAATATGGAACAGCCTCCCAGCTACTGCAATTGAAGCAACCAATGTAGATGACTTTCAGAAAAGGATTGTAGACTATTTATGTATTAATCCAGCTATATAGTCTAAAATGTTGTACATTTTGTTTTCTTGCATGTATCTGTGCTTTATACTCCCTAATGGAGGTCTGCACAGTATTAATAATAAAAATAAAAATAAATGTCTGCTGGTTTTCCTGTCATTCTTGCGTGGAACCAACGAAGCAAAATAAGCATTCAACTGGTATTGATGGTTGCGCGGAATTGGCGTGTTCTGACGTTTTCAAGAGACTGAAGAAAGTTGCCTACACAGACGAAGGTGATTGAATGATCCAGCAAGGACGTAAATAGGTAAACCAGTATGTTTGACATGTAAAACTTCATAAAACTGATGACAAATGGTGAGATGGGCATTTTGATGGATTTTGGCCTCAATGAGAGAGCTTCCAATGCCACCCTATGGATGAATATAACTAAACAAGGATGTAGCATGACTTTAGAGAGACAAAGCATCACGTTTGGTTTGCAAGATTTCTTTAACGCATTGTAAATTGGTCGATATCGGCAAAATTCGTGGATATCAGCATTTGGTGATTTTTGAGGTCGCTAGAAGAGCTGCCAGACCAACCCCATGAATGAAAGTTACTGACTGTCGGTCTAGCAAGCTTTTGAGAAGTAAACTAGCACATCCGGATAGCAAAATTTCCCGTCAGTGAATAAAATTGGCATTTTTGACGAATTTTTGACAGCCGTCGAGCCCAGCCAGATGGCAAACAATTTTGGAATTCAATGATATTTGGTGTGATAGTAGTTGGATCCATGCCAGACTAGTTTGACCTAGGAGGGTTACTTTGGCTTTGCTACTGTGTGTTCCAGTGGCATCGAAATTTTTTTCGAGTCCGAAATTTCATTTTCGCTATACTGCGGCTGGAAATTGATCCAGACAATGCAGCCACTGATGGTTTAAGTTGAGAGTACAGTTAGTAAGAAAGGTTGAGAGTGCGTATTGTTGCTTTAAAAGACATTTCCTTGAAGATATAGCAAAAAATCTCGTAGTTTGTAAGCATATTCGCCGATTTGCACGACAAGACGTTAATGAAAAATAACGCCAATCTGGCATTTTCTAAGTGGTACCTATCCTAGCATTTGTGGGTGGTTTGGTAGTTGATTCTTGGAGGTCGAAATTTCACGTTGCGGACCCTACCTACTGTTACTGAACCGACTTTCGGTTCAGTAACCACTGCCCAGGCGGAGCGAGCCACTGCCTAAATGTAATTGCTCTGGTAAGGAAGAACGGCTTTTTCCAATTAGCTACCATATAAAAAATCATAGCAAATGTACGTATATTCTAATGATGAGCTGCCCACCTGCATGGCTGCATGGTTAGGCTAACCGCTAACCTGAAACATTATAATAAGTGCCATCTCTGCATGCCTAAAGTCTCGCCCCATTTGGTACATGTAGCTACTAGAGACGGGTGTGATAATTGGTGCATTTTTTCGTCCTGCACTTTTACCATGTAGTGTGCTGGGGTGCTGGTTAGCTACCCCGGGAACAATAAAATTATAAAAATAAAAAAACCTAAGTGGGCTGGGTGCGTAATTCTGACGTCAAACACGCATACATCCGGTGTTTACAGAGGGTGGAGGATCCGAGGGGAGGATCTATGGTTTACGGCACGGTCAAGGTGCAATAATAATAGTTGCTCACGGAGTACTGAACAGTATCAAAAGAGCAGTTAGAGCTCTTCATATTGGTGAGTATTGCAATAATTGTTTCGTATGGCCGGGATACGTTAGGGTTGCATGGCAATGAAAAAATCGACCACTTGTGGGTTAACTTGTAACTCAGGGGATGGAGTCTACCAATGGTCTAGTTTTAAACGGTACGTGGGTTCGGTAGAGACCAAATGTCTTTCGTTTGAGACATAGCTGTGCAGTGGTGTAAGGCCACATAAAATTATTTATTAGATTATCATCAACCTGACTTCCTGTTCTTAATGCGGCGGGCGGGTATTTATAATTTATTTAAAAAAATTTTTTTTACAAAATTAAATTTTTTTTGTCAGACTAATTAGTGTTTAATTTAATCCAAATACATTTTTATGAAGAATAACACATACAAGGTTCTATATAAAGACTGTTAACTTTTGTACCTTTTACTACTTGGACCACTGGGACCACCTGCAGATATTGCTCGTTTCCTCTTCAATACAGGAGGTCTTTTACTGGCTATGCACTGATTACAAATAGGATAACAGTCACAGAAATCCTTGGAAGAATCGATATCTTCACTACCGCAGTAGAAACACAAAGGCTCTGTCTTCTTGTTGGCGTAATAAGGAATCTCAATTGGAGATAAGCACGACAGAGTAAATATTTTGTGGAGAACTGAGGAATCGTCATGTTCGATATTTTGCAGGCCACTACCACATGAATATTGGATGTCTCCTAGTATTTTTTCAACTTCTTTCTTCTCTGCTGCGTTTAAAGCTTTCTTGCTATAGATCAATCTCCACTTGTCGCATTCGTGGCATTGAATGAGACGGTCAACGTTTTTGGAAAATTGTGCGGTTGGGGTAAACGGAATACCACTACTTGTTTTCCCTGGTTCTTTCAATGATGGTCTGTGCTCTTCAGTGGTTTCCCCCTTTCCATACAGCTGATCGAAATCCTTGTAGTGGTCACCATCAGGTATAGGATCTGGCAGGTGGTGGAGGTTGACAAATACCTCCATTGGCAGTCTCGGAGGCTTACATATGCATGATGGCCTGTTACATTTTTTCACACTAAACATATAATGACGCACCTTACAATGTTGCTTCAAAAAATCATGATATTTCTCTACTGAGCTCATCTTATCTTTCGTAGTTGTTTCTGGTGTAATGGTATTATCAACTGTTAGGATGTATTTCCACAATTCTTCAATCTCACTTTTAGAAGCTGCTTCAAATGTTTCAAATTTGTGATCTTTGAGGTGCAAATGAGTAAAAATATCCTGTAGTAGAATCTTGGTTGGAGTTACTGCATCTATCACCTCCTTGGCTAAACATGGAGTACTGAGTTCCAATTTGCGGATAGAAGCTAAGCTGTTGCAATTTTTTAACTGATCTTCACATGACTGTGTTTTCTGCCTCATTACCCCGACTGACTGGAGACCAATGTTTAAAATAGACATAATACGTTCAGCAGGATTTTTCCAACTGTGATGGGGGGGGGGGGGGGGGGGGGTGTACGGACAGTGCAAAGGAAATCCAAGTCAAGGGCCAGAAAGATACAGATCAGAGAAATTTGCACAGAGACATAAGTTAGTCTGTGATCAGGACCACCATCAGTATAAAGTAACAGCAGTGGGTGAGTGTTGTCAACAGCATTCAGTATACCTTTCAGTTCAGTCATGTGACGAATGGGTGATGATGGCTGGAAACAGTTTTCTTTGAGACCAACAAACACTTTTCCGGAATAAAAAGATTGCGTAATGCTCTCTGGAATAGAAATGAGGAAACTGACACTTGGTGTAAGTGAAAATTTTGTGAAATCATGATCTGCCACAACTAACTTCTTAGTCAAAGAAACAAGAACCTGTTTGCCTCTTTCTGCCCCTGCCACAGGATAATCAGGTTCCCCAACTTTAACTGTATGTTTGTCGTCCATACTTACCATTGTACAATGACTTCGATAACAGACAGCAAATTCCCTCAGATACCGAAAGAGTGCAGAGGCGTAATGGGAATCAATATGAGCTTTTTCGGAATTGTCGTGCCTGTATCATGAATTTGATTGGTAGGCGACCTTTTTGGTGCTTAGCAAAACCACAATTTGGCCTTCTTGGACAAAATTGCAGACGAAGCCACTGGATACAGGGGATTGGAGTTCCTTCGGGGCAAGCTTTTGTTACTTGCTCATGGAAGTCACCAACACTCATTGCACTGGCCAGATGGATTATGACACTACCATCCGCCACAGCATCATGGCGGCGATCATCCACCGCTGTCTCAATTTGGCTGTCAATATGCTTCTGGCAGAACTCAAGAAATACTGAGAATTGTTCAGGTCAACCTTTATTGTTGATGCGTAGATCCCAAACTAGGTTAGGATCCTCATGTTCAATAAATTGAGCTATTCGTTGATCAACTTCTTTCTCTGCTAGATTAGTACTACCTGAGTAATCTCCTGTAAGCTGATGATAGATTTCCCTTAAGATGGCTGGTTTAATCATAGTTAATTTTCCGAACAAATTCACGCTTTGCTGCTTTTGAGTGATACACAGGGATTGATGATTTTAGCTCATCACGGATTTTTAAGCTTTTACTCAATATTTCACTTTCTGATTAATCATCGTCAACTTTCCAAAGAAAATGTAGATGATTTTTACAACCTGTATAGGTGTACTTGACACTTTTACAAGGAACAGATAATTGTTTGAGGTAATGATACCTTTTTTTAGCATCTGGTGGTGCATAATCATTAATAAAGACTGCTTTGAATTTCATACTCTCTTTCAAAACTTGGTGAAGATGGTGATATTGGCTGTTACAGCTTGTTGGAATGTCTGTGGCTACAAGTATGTTAATTTCATCAGTATCACTGGCAATTTCTTTTGTTGACTGATGTGCTTTTGTGTGAGTGTTCAGATATGAAGAATACTTTCGAAGGTTATCTGCAAGACGAAGTAACATCTCTCGAACTGATTTCCAGCGGTTGAGTTTCATGTAAGATGATGCCGTCAAATTGAATAGAGCCGTAGAGTGGGTCAGGAGGCTGTCTGCTTTCATTGAATCAACAGTAGTCATTCTGTGCTTATGTTTTTCTGGCTCCTTATAGCCCTGAAATTGCTCTAATTGTGTTGGAATTCCTAATGATCGATCTCTCAAGGTCTTGGCATTTCCATCTATATACCATAGAGCATCACCAAGCGTATTGACAAACATCTGACCAACTCTCTTAGCTGATTCCACTTCCCACCCCAGTTCATTCTTGGCAAGCCAGTCAATAATATCATTCTTCAATTTGAACTTGGCATTGGTATTGTTCCACTTGTCTGGGAGGACAGTTCTGTTTCTTGCTCCTTGCATAAGTATTGTAAACACATTCGGTAAAACAGATACTGGAAACGAAGGCGATAAATCTTCTTGAGCGCGAACATTGTATTCAATATAATTGCTGAGAGTAGACACTGCTTCCCCCACTGAAACATCTAAGGAAATGCGCACAAATTCTGTTACTCTCTTATCGCGGCCGATTTCACACTCAATCGATGCAGTCGAAAATGTGTCAGAAAGCGGAAAGGAATTATCGATCTTTCCAGCAGAAAAATCATTGAACAAATCCAGCAAAGTACCTTGTTCTGCCACCTGACAGCCAAACCATCTTTTTAAAACACGGCTGCCAGATCTTATAAGCACAACAACCAACACCATTGAACAAAAAAAATATTTATGCACATGAGCAACACGTGAGATTTACCGCTTAAAAATAATTTATTTGTCTCACAAAACTTGGTGCGGGCGGTGATGAGAATCTAATCATTAAATTTATGTGGCCTAACTAGAACCAGACTGATGCCAGGGCCTAGTGCAATCAGTTGCGTGGCTAACCGGAAGGTGATGGGGTGACACACCCCCCGGAGAACACTTAATGTCATGATTGTACAAAAAGGCTAATGACCCAATGATGGGCTATCCAACATACAGTGTAGTATTAGCTAACTTAAATCATATCCAAGTAGCTGCTTTATACAAATCACTATCTATGTAAGTATAATGTAACCACCGCAGATTGAGCTTCATCTCACTGTCACGTGTCTCAACTGTACTCCAACATATTCGTCTATGATCAAGTAGAACTATACATCACTGGCAGTATAGAATTGCTTATTATAATACGTTATAACTATTTACATTAGACATTCCTGGCCACACTGATTTCGTCCACTGAATTTAGTGAATTACTACTCCATAATTCCAGTTTGACTCCTTATCTCTATTTTTAAGTAATCCCCTCTACTTTAATATATAACAGACCAACTCTCTCAACAATTCATCGCCTCGTAGTGCAGTTTGTCACTGTTATCTCAAGTCTCAATTGCAGAAGGTCAACCACCTTGTTTAAATGCACTATCACATGAGTAAGCTAGTCTAAAAATAGAACAATAATATATTTGTTACTTGTCATATTTTCATTACTTGTTATCTCAAGCATGGACGATCCTTTTGTTAACTGTTGTATCACACTAAATGGAGTGAGTGGAAGTGTTGAAGACAATAACACTGAAGAAGCTGGCCATCTAGCACGACTGTTTCCTTGTGCTAGGACACGTGCTCAACATTGTTTACATGGTCTAAACGCCACAGCCTAATTTATGCATGTGAATTTTAATTCAAGGGGTGTGGAAGTTTGTGCCTCAATCAAATATTGACCAATGGTCCACTATTGCTCACTAAGAGATACTCTATAGTATAAACCTAAGTCCAGTAAGACTTCTTCAAAGTTTTGTTCGAAGTTTTGATACATCGCCCACAGTCTGTGACAATTGGCAAGCCTATCTTGGCATCGCGGTATACAAAATGTCTGTTTTCAATATAATAATTTGCTGACACCCGGACCTAGGCCCGGGTAGGCCCGGGTTTAGTTATGCCACTGTAGCCGTGTCATAAATTTTGATTGATTTTGGCTCATATTCATAAAAATGGGCAGGAACATCTAGAATGTTGTCCAGTGCTTTTTGGGTTATTGGGTGAGGTGTTCTACAAAATACACTTGCTTAAAAGGTAATCCGCCACTCTGCTTCAATTTTCGCTAAAACGGTACTTGGCCGGTCTGCAATAAAAAACCCCCCACTGAAACTCATGTAATGAAGTCCCCACGGTTGGTTTACAAACTCCCATGCACTTTTTTGGACTTCATTAAGTGGAGTTTTATGGTGTTCACGTGCCAACGCAAGCTGATGCACTCGCGCACGCTATGACTTAGAAACTCGCAACATCCATTTCCCCAAGAACATGCATCTGATTTCAATAGTATAATGACCGCCATGTATTGTACCATTCATGGAAGCATTGAAATGTGCTAAACAGCATCGTTGATTCTGCCCCCATTTTTATTAAGGGGTGGGTCCTGAATCGAAAGGTTTTATTTTCATATCAAGTAGTTTCCCTGAGCATTTGACTTTAGGGACATGCCCAGTAGTTGCCCCGAGCATTCGACTTTAGGGGATGTGAAAATAAGTAGCATTAACGTTAGGGTTAGGGTCAGGTTCAGCTTTGGTTTCTTCTTCACCTTTAGGTTATGTTCTTCTTACTTTACTGTATATAGTGAGACTATATACTACGTGAGTAACATTTATAAAGTAGAAAAGTAGGGGTAGTGGGTAGCTAGCAACGGTAGCACAGTGGTTAGCCTACTGCCTATACTTCCAGTAGTCCAGGGTTTGAGCCCAGGTTGAGTTTTGTGGTTTTTTGCTTTTTTTCTTACGTTTAGTGACCCTTTTTTGTCAAAGTTTTACTGTCGGTTCAATAGCGAGTCCGGCTTATTGAACTGACTTTCGGTTCAGTAACCACCAGTGTTGGGCAAGTTACTTTTTAAAAGTAACTAGTTGCATATTATATATTACCTGCAACTGAGCTATTTAGTTATAGTTACATATTACCCATAAAATAAAGTAACTATAATAATATTATATTACTTTGTGTCCACACCCTTAAGCTGTCACGTGTGAAACTACCACCTTATCACGTGACATGATTGCGTTGTTGGACAATGTGCAAATCTTGGTTATAAGTAAGAAGCTGGTGAATAAGTTTCATTCAGTAGGCTTCATTACTTCGTTGTGGTTAAACGTTACTCAGTGGATTACTAACGAGATTAGTAACTTCGTTACTTGTAGTAATAATATTATGTAATATTAGATTCATTACAGTAACTATATTACTTAGGTAACGTGTTACATTTGTAAGTAAAGTAACTTGAGTTATATTACCTGTATTTATAGTGTATTTCGTTATATTACTTAGTTACTACAAAAGTAATAATATTATGTAACGCGTTACATAAGTAACGTGTTACTCCCAACACTGGTAACCACTGCCTTTTATTAAAAATCCTGAAAAATCACAGAAAATTAAAATGCGCGCTATGGAAACAGCAAGGAGAATCACTGTATTATTACCCTATGGTTTTGATGTAGACTTGGGTAGGATTGATCATCCAGTAACTATAGAGGTTGATTTTTTCATTGCCAACCCTAGATACATGTAATAGTTGTAACACGAGCATGAGGGCTTTGCCTGAATGCCCCGTGTTACAGCTAATATGTAAGACTTATTAGGCTGATTGCCTGTACAGGGCAATCAATCACTCAAGCCAATACGAGTGCAGCAACTGGATGTATTATATATGCATACCTAAAATTTTCGATTATGGGTCAGCAGCTAGTACGTTCTGGTTACGTCTGGCTATGATGAATGGAATATCCTAAAGATATCACGGAAAATTTCGGTTATGCAAGTTTAATCTTTTAATCAGTGCTATTGAATTGTTTATGGAAAAAGTATGGAGTTTACTGAAGGCCTAGATAGGTAAGCTTGCTAGTTTACCTATCTATCTATCACAAAGCTACCTATTGGTAGTTTGTGATGGGGGCGTGTCCATATTTGAAAACATGTGGAAATGATCGGTGAATAAGCTATAGCACTATTTCTCATTTTAGCCCAACAGTTTTCAACTTTTAGGATGGTGAGGATAACAAAACGCTCTCCATCTGAGTGGTTTTCATAGCGAAATCCAAGTCATGCATCCTAATCACGTGAGTATTAATCGATCCCCACAATCGATTTCAGCGTCGACGTCTATATAATCAGTGCCAGGTTGTAGCCTAGTCTACATTTCGTATGTAGCCTGGCTAGCTGGGCTACATACAAAATGTAGGCCGGGTGGCTAGGTGTGAAAGTGTTACATACATGTATGTTATCATTCATAATTATAGCCAGTGTAGCTACCCGCACATGGACTTTTGTTTGGCAGCCTTAACATTTGTTGCTACAGTGGTTTATATCATCACATTTATAACATCAAATAGCTACGCTGAGGAAAGTCAATTATGCTGGAACAAAATGGGTGTGGCGCATAAATGATGTATTGTCCCTCCCACATTTAGTAAAGTAGAGGCATGTGCTAAACCCACTTTGTACTACATTTGTGAGTGTACTTATGCATATGGTGTAGCTACAGCAGCTAGTGTTTCACCACAGGTTCTGATTATCTCTACATTAAATACATTGGATTTCTTGGGTTTCTCTGTTACATGAACAAAAAAATTTTTTGCCATTGGTGAAAATACTGTGCAGTTGGCAATGAAAAAAAAAACTTAATTGTGACACGAAAAGGTATACTGTAAGAAGTAAAGCAAAAAAAGTGACACAATTGATATTCAAACCCAGATGTCAAGGTTTGGAGTACTACGCCCTACCACTGCACCACCTGTGCTTGCCAGCTACTCCTCTTGTTTTTGTACTATTTAAATGTTACAAATATAAAATACTATGTAGTCTAGCCCGTACCCTAGCCTAAGGCCATACCAAATTAATCATATGTTTTATGGATTGTTTGCCCTCTAGTATAGTATGTTCATTTTGAGCTGAATCCTGAAAAGCAGCTAATAATTAATTTTCTAAACAGAGTTAACATCAACCAACCAGATGATTATTGGTAACAGCAAAGGTGTCAACAACAGACACGTACGGTTTGACTCCATTACAAGTTCAGGAAAGGGACATTGTACTTATATGGCTTTCCATAGGAAATGTATTGTGAAAACTTTGATTGGCCGTAAATATTATATACATTTGAACAAAAAGATTATGAAATATTTTTAGCAGGTCAAGCAGTACTACAAATGAGCCAAATTTCAAGATCTTGTGTAATTGCATCCTTAAGTCATTAAATGTTATTGAGGATTCAGCTCAACGTGAACATACTATAGTGGCCTGGCAGGTTGAAAAATAAATAAAAATGTAAGCTGCAACTGACTGCTTTGTTAGAGTTTATATGACTGCTCTATTAGAGTATCTTGATCTTGACAGGTAAGTCATTCCAAAAAAAATGATGGAGCTCCATTTCCTTCCTACACCTGTTAATGCTTGCACAATATTAATGAGTCTATAGCCATATTAGCAATCTTTTAAAGAGATCACATGATTTACATTTACTTTTGAGTTGGAACATTTACCAGCCATATCCATGAAACATAAGATTAATTTGTCATTGCCTAATGGCTAAAAACCATGCCCTAATCCTATGTGTAGTTACATGTCATCCTAAGAGTGTTGTTCCTAATTCTAGGAGCGCCTTTCATAATCCTAAAAGTGATGTTCCCAATCCTAGGGGCGCTATTCCTAACTCTAGGGGTGCTGTTCCTAATTCTAGGGGTGTTATTCCTAATCCTAAGGTCACTGTTCCTAATCCTAGGGGCACCGTTCCTAATCCCACAACCATGTTTCTAAGGACGAACTCCTAATGTTTACGAAATAATTATTTGCACCATGACCGGTGACTGGTTAAATATGCACTTCGTATTAGATTCTCATCCAACTCTACTTGGGTGATCAATTTTACTCTACATCAGAACTGTAAGCTAATAAAATGGTGATTTCCCTGTAGCATGGGTATTAATTTTTCATGATATATATTTCAGGGTTTTGAATGAAATGGGTAGCAGTATCAGCAATGCTGTTTAGAATGCTTAGTTGTGTCTTAGACTGGCAGCACCTGCCTCTTCACAGAAAGAGGAAGGGTCTGGCCACTAGCATTACAGATTTGTAGCTATGGAACACAATTAAACAATGACACCACAATAATGGCAGCAAGAATGGCACATCTAACAATCATACAATAGAAATAGTTTAACAAATGGCTGCAAAGTAGTCTCGTGTTGCCAGACTGCTATCTCGCCTCCTCTTTTTCTTTGTGACATCATTGGTCATTAGGGTCTGGTGAATTACCCTTGAGAAGTTGCTTTTATACCTCATTGTCGACTACAAGCAGCTGTATCATAGTGCATATTCACTAAACTTCGTAACAAACACTTCTACATAGTATATTAACTTAAAAATAAAGTAGGAATCCAAGCAATAAAAAGTAGTGAAAATAGATGAATGATGGCATTACAACATAGCTTGGTGGGAAAATCCCTACATTGGCATGTTAAAACAATCATTTTGTTCAATGCCAAAGTAAGGATTTTCCCACCAAACTATGCTGTAACACCATCACTCATCTGTTGTTTCACTATTTTTTATTGCTTGGATCCCTCTTTTATTTTAAAAATAATATACTCATTTGTTTGGTTGTTTTTTTTTTGTTATAGCATACAGCTATACATGTGTGACTGTTCTATTAGGGTGACTGCTGTATTAGAGTATCTTGAGTAAGCCTTTCACCTACCAAGGGTTGTGTCACTATTTCATTGTGCTACCACTGTAAATACAACTAGGCCAATAATAACAGGGTGTGTCATCATGATGAATTGATGTGGTCTTGATGCATCAACCAAGATTGTGTCAATAGGCGTGGCATTGAAGCTATCGTGTAGTTACAGGTATCTACCGAGCGCAAATGCTTCAATAAGTGGTTTGTGGCATCTAAATATGCTAAAGTGTTGATAGGAAAACTTAATGCCTCGATATAGTTTCATTGCATGGAGAAGAAAGAAGACTAGGATAAAAGAAAAGGCAAGGGCACACACTCGTTGGAACCCCAAAAGGCACATTCCACTAGGGAGATTTTCATTGCGTAAGATGTGTTTCTAGGATGATTTATAAAGGTGGAATTTTAGGCAGCTTGCGTCACTTTTGGGGGATCCCTACTTAAACAGTACTACCATACTGTTTGATATTACAAGTATTTATGGTAACTCCAAAACAAAACGCAAAAATTTAGTGATTACCAACAATGCAATCTGATTGGTGTTACCTGTTTTCTGTAACACACTACAAATTTTGAATGCTAGAGTGAACAGACCTTTCCTCTTTTTTGCGAAGGTCGGGCGCTGCCAGACTAGTTGGTTCTATGAATGATAAACCACATGTTGATCATACCACAGGGGTTAATTAGGGGGGAGCACTAACAATTGAGTGCATAGTGCATCTAGATGGAAACCATATTCTTACAAGTTGGCAGTGTTCTAAACATGTTGCAGGTTAATGATAGCATGGCCGATTATGATTGTGATAATTACAAAGGCAAAAAAATGCTGTTCCAACTTTCAAGTGACAATATTATTGGTCTGAACATGAGAGTAATTGATAATCATATACTAAATGTGTTGTATTGCTATATAACTTTTGATATCATGACTGTTGGCTTCATGCATCAGATTGTATAAGCAGTTTGATGAGCCAATTATTGCTGTACACTACCTGATACCCATAGAGTGAATTCAGTTATCTCATGAGGTTAAATCCGATTCACACTTGATGGACAAACCAACTTATTGCATCAAATGGTCTTCACTTTGTGTTATGTGTCATTACCATATTGTTTTGTTGTATATTTTATTGGGCACACACAGTGATTGTACATACTACCAAGAGTCCATAATATATATACTGAGGAGAGTATCCTACTCTCATATACCCCTGTAGAAGGGCGTATCGTGAAGTTATGACGTAGCACTTCTGAGTTCACCTGTTCTTCTTTGTATAATTAATGATGTCATTAGTTGAACATGGTATTGATTGAACGCGTGCCTAACAACGTTGCTAGCAACCAAATTAACTCCAGCTCTAAGCGTTTCTCACCAAACTACAATCGTTCCTTCATGGGTTAAGACCGCTTCGTAGGCATTTCTTGCTAGGCCATTCGTGCATACGGCTATACTGAGTGTCGCGAGTGTGAAATGGTGCTAATGATTCTTGCACTTTTACGGCTGCCCGTACATCACAAACCTCAACATCTTGTTGTTACATCATAACTTCACGATACGCCCTTCTACAGGGGTATATGAGAGTAGGATACTCTCCTCAGTATATATATTATGAACTCTTGATACTACACACTGTCTTGTTTGTGTTTAAATTCTACCTGAAAGTTGTATGATACATGTATGGGTACCCAAGAATTTACTAGCCACAATTGTGATGTATCATTACAGGTTAAATCAGGAAATTACCATGGAAGATACAAAGCTGTTACAGTTGGATAACGTGACTTGCACTGAAAGGGTAATAGGGCAGGGAGCTTATGGTCGTGTACTTGAAGTCTCTACACTTTGTGCTGCTAAGGAAATACATCATGCACTAGTAAACTATTCCACTCCTGAAGGATTTACCACACTCAAGCAGAAATTTCTTCAAGAATGTGCTCAATGTATGGTGTTGTGTCATCCCAACATAGTCCATTTTCAAGGCATACACTATCCCACTAAAAAGGCTCAGTTACCATGGCTTGTGATGGAGAAGATGGACTATAGTTTGAACCAATATCTGGAGAGTCATGAACCAACTACAGTTTCGTTTCAGATCAAGATGTCTATACTACATGATGTTTCCCTTGGTTTACAATACCTCCATGCTCAAGATATCATACACCGAGATCTCTCCTCTAATAATGTTCTAGTAAACAAACAGTTGGTAGCTAAAATTGCTGATCTTGGTGTAGCTAAGGTAATTGATCCGAACCATGCTAAGTCAGCCACCCGAGCTCCAGGTACAGCTGTTTTTATGCCACCTGAAGCACTCTCAGTTAATCCACGTTATGGTAAACCAGTTGATGTGTTCTCCTTTGGGTGTGTAACAATACATGTGATGACACATGTATGGCCTATTCCTAAAGATGAAACGCATGTTGACGAAGCTACAGGAAAAAAGTCAGTACTTTCTGAAGTAGAGAGGCGAGACTTTTATCTAGCTAACATTCAAGAGCCTGTCCAATTAAAAGAGCTTATTTTTCAGTGCTTACAAGATTCTCCAAAACATCGACCATCTGTCAATGATATATGCAAGGTCTTAAAAGAGGTGCAGCCAGATTTGAAGATATCAAAAATACAGTCCATTTTACTAGATTATGAGCCACTGCTGGTGAGATAATATTATCAAGTACAATGCCTGTAGAATGATTACATATACATTTTCTGTATTTATCATTTCTCAACTATACATCGAATCAAATATTTGAGGTAATGTGTTATAAGGTGGTGACTGACAACTACTAGCACTGCCAGTAGACCAGTAGATGGTAAAAATAGACAGATTATTAACGGTATTCCGCTTACAGGGCTATTTATGCTTTTGGTGAGCATGCTAAAAGGAACAGCAGCAGTAAAATGTAAAAGCATTGCTATTATTAAAACTCCCTAAGTGTGACTGTATGAGATAGGTCAATCAAAATATGCATTTGGCAAGTTTTAAGTTGACAAATGCTCATTGACCGTCAGTGAATTTGTCAACTTAAAATCTTGCCAAATGCGTATTTCTTTAAATCACTGAATATCAATATTAATTTTGCTATCATATAGCATATATAGTTGTAGTGCTTATAGAAAAACCATTACCATCCTTGTAAAGAAGCTCTTAGACTACTACAATTGACAATAGATCATTAATTGTACACGCCTTTCATGCCATAGGTAAATAACACTGGTTATTGTCTGCTTTTATATAATCCTAGCAAAACCAATGCTGCAGGATTTCTGTAGGTTCTTACAAAAAAATGTTCTTGCAAGAAGGATATATTTGCAAAAAATCAACAAGTATGTAACAAGCATGTTTCGAGATACCTCAACAGAGTAGTCATGCATACAATATTTAATATAATATGCATTCAACAATAATACAAAAATTGATTTTAAAATAGTAAAGATATCACTTAAATTCTAGTTCTTCTGTTTATGTGTAGAAAAAAAACAAAAGCCAGACCCTAAGTGGACCACAGGTTGGCTTTGGTATACTCACATACAGATACAAAGGAAATGGTATCTAATCCAAAACAGCCAATCTGTAAAACAGGATACAGCCTTGCTAGTATGAAGAAGGTGTGATATCAAGGTGCAGTGATATTTAATTTGTACAAATTATGATACCACTGCAGCCATAAGTTATAAATTAATTAGCTGCCACCTTTGATATCTAGCACGGCTGCACTCTTTTTCAAAGCTTGAGTATTTTTATTAGATATCTTTGACTTCCCAAAGTTCTGTACTTCAACAGGTTCAACTGCAAGCACTTTAGGCAATATTTTCAATTATATTGTGATTACATAATTTTGTATTAGGAAAAGAAAGAGGAAATGATACGTGAGAATGAAAAGATGTTTCAATCAAACAAGACGCTTATCAAAGAACTTGATAAGCTTGACAATGAGCTTGCTGTTGCTAATGAAAGCATTGATTGTCTTCACCGAGAGGCAGAACAACAAGCTGACAAGTATCACAGAGACCTATGCAAGGCAGAAGAAGAAATGAAAATTATGGAAACTACGGTATGATCTTACTTATAACACAGCATTATCATATACATCATAACCTGAAATGTATATAGCAATCAGAATGATTTACCAATTTTGTGAACAAATTCTTGCTGTTCTAAACTTAATCAAATGAAGATGTGACCACTCTGTATACATCCACAGTGATAAACCCTAATGAAAGAACAAGAAGTCACAATTGTTAAGTACTGGCTGAATGCAGAGGAAATCCTGGGTGCCAGGCTGTGTGACTCCTCAGGTGCTTGCCTTGACTGCAAGTTGTCTGTGGATCAAGTTACCCCTAGTCTGGGATTTTTATGCATTCAGCATGGTTTTCAGGTTCAGGTTTCTGACTCCCTGTGCAATAAGCTAATTTGTTGCCTCCCTGCAGGTCCCTTGAGGGATAGTTGAACAATGATAATGATGCATAAATGTCTTCAATGTGGGAACTGCTAATGCTTTATTATGTATTTCTCTGGTTAAGGCTTTTCCTGGCTGGTCACAGTTCAAAATCTAGAGGCTAAACAATGTATCATATAGCCTTCATTCTATGCTACAATAACAAACTTTTGTATGGGGTATGCATGTTTCTTTTATGGTTCCAATGAATGCCTTCTTTCTATGCCTAGGTACCAGAAACTGGTAAAGCAAGATTAAGATATCCTAAGAGCACTCATCCTAATACAACAGTCGGGCAAATACAATAGTAGTAGTACAGTGGAACTTCAGTTATCCAAACTCCTTGGGACCAGAGATGGTCCATAAGTCTGAAAAAGTTCATATCTCTGAAACTGTATATAAATACCATTAAAAAATTGGTAAAAATATCAATATTATTTAACTACCCTAATAGAACAGTCACTACTCTTTAATAAAGCAGTCATATCTGTAGTTCGGTTAACCGAGAATCTTGATAACTGGGGTCTGGATAACTGAGGTTCTACTATATGTTTGATAAACCACTAAAATTACTTTCAAATTCAACCTATAGGGGTTTGGCCTAGGGGGTATAATTTTGTGGTATAATTTACATAATGGAATGCTAGAATTAAGACTGTGAATAATTCAAACATTGCTAATCTCACAATTGTTTTTTAAATTTATTGTATCAAATGAATAAAGATACATTGTTGTGACTATTTTATGCAGTCCGTGTTGAGAGGTCTTTGTGTCATGAAGTTTATTTAACCAGTGCATGTATTTCTGCATTTAAGCAATTTGAGACAATTCTCAGGACATTGAATATTAAACCTTTCTCAGCGTCTGGGGGTACAGCAGACCCCCACGTCTGGGATCGCCTACCACTTTAATTTAGAACTCCCCTTTTGAAATTCCTGCGTACAGGCCTGATATTACTGTACCTTGTTACAGGTAGTGAAGTGAATGCAAACAATAGGAAAATACTAGTATTATCAGGCAACTGTAAATAACTTTACACCTGGTTCGAATAGTGCTTCTGGCTTCATGTCTACCTGACTGTAGACACCAGGTTGTTACATAAGTGTAAACAAATAGCAAAGTACAAGTTTTGTCCCTGAGAATAATTTGAGACCTAGTGTGTGTTGTGTCCTGGAGCAAATCCAGCTGCACATGCACCTAATTATAAACATTTAACACCAGCCAAAAGGATTCAATTTTTTTATTTAAATGCTCTGAAACAAATGAACCTCCAATTTCACCACATTGGCTACACTACTTTGCACAATAGTGTACTTATCACATAAGGCTTTCCTTTCTACATACATAACTTTAGCTATAATGCTATGCCTTGACATCTCAAAAATCTGGATTGAGAATCAGCCATCAAAATTCCTGGAGCCACCAATGGTAGCATTCTGTATAAATGGGTACAGTAGTGTAAGAATCAATAATATTTTAGGTAATTTGTTTCCCAATACAAACACCACTTTGCAGCCATTTCTTCTTGGGCGCTACTTTTAATTTCACCCTAGTTTTATAAAAGTCACAATGTTCCTATAAACTGTAGCTTGGCTGTTTCTGTACTGGTTTCAGTACTGGTTACAGTTATTTCACAGTTTTGTCAAGAATATATCCAATCATTCCTGATCACTTACTGTACTGGTCTTGGCACATATAATACTATACTGACAGTTTAACTTGCACTTTAAGTGTTGATATGCATGCATGTGTATTCTGTTGATAAATAAAGATGATCAGATGCAAGGAAGACTTTGACCAAGAACGTAAAGAATACCAAAATCAACTCCAGATGATGAGAAATGAGATGCAACAACATGAGGAAAAGTTTCAAGAACTGGAAAGTCAAATTGCAGAGTACAAAGCACAGGTATTAATCCCTAAATTGAAAGATATTAATAGACAAACACGCATACACGCATGCATGCGCAAATATACACACATGCATTCACACATGCATGCACACACACGCACACACACACACACGCACACACACACACACACACACACACACACACACACACACACACACACACACACACACACCCACACACACACGCATGCACACACACACACACATCCTCACATGCAAGCACATACGTATGCGCACACATTCACACCCATGCGTGCACACAAGCCTGCATAACACAGACATTATTAGAACTTTGTGTGGACATAATCAAATTGTAGACTTTATTTCGAGCGTTAATTGGATGGCTGCAGGTTCGAGGCTGCCCTGGTCCAGTCATGGATTTTTCTCCTTTTTTCACCTTTTCAAACATGAGTAGGTGTCCTACAGACCTTCAGCACTTGTGCTGTAAAGCCTTAATTAATAAAATAAAATTTACCATGAAGTGTTGCACCAATAACTGCAGTTCATGATACTTCAAAGTGTAATACAGTATAATAAGTGCACTGAGGCATAAGCCATTAACTGCAGTTTTTTATGTAATTCTATAAAACGATTGTGTTTATACTTATAAATGTTTTCTCATTGCACTACTGAAGACTGATTGCTGAAGTGCATTATTTTTACTTTATTTCTCATATTTTTACTGAATTCCTTTCCTAAAAGTACATTGCAAAATTTTGTCTGTAGGAACTTTTACCTCATCTATTGTGCTCACAATGGCATCAATGAAAATTACATAGGCTATTCTCTGTGGGAAGAATTACACTTTTATGAAATTGAATAAAACAGACATTTTCCATTATAAAATCTGAGTGATCAACACTTTCTGCAATTTGCTCTGATAGATGTCTTTTAAATTTTGACAAGTTACCTGGAAATATCAACATTTTAAAGATTTGAAGTAATGCAAAAGGCTATAGATACAAAAAACTAAAAGGCAACTAGTGTTTAATTGAAATGAGTTTCCTCAGCAACTAACATGTCTTAAGATTTAGTTACGTAGTTGAGATACCTTCATGGTAAACTCGCTAGGTTACATGCTTTACTGGTTACATTATTTCTTGTGCAAATGTAAAAACCATGTTTTACCAAGTAATTGGTGCACTGTACTGATCCATATAATAATGTTAAATTAGTAGTTCGTTTTCAACACTTACAGCCCCCAGTATTGCTGGGTGACACCATTATTCAGTACTAGAACTCAGCAATTAAGTTGGCAACATATTGCTGAAATGAGTTGTCATAAATCAAAATGCTTGTTTTACACAACCTGGAGGCTAGTACACTAGTGATAATTTTGCAGCTGGTACTACTGTTAAGGTTACAGTATAGTCACAGTCAGTCATTCAAAATTTTGAATGTATATTGATTCTTTTTGAGAAGGTCATAAAACCAATCTAGCAGTATAAAAAGATTAAATTGAATGTGAAACCCTTCATAATTTTTGTGTAGCTACGTATACAGTGTAGTTTGAGGCAACTGAAACAATGGAATTCTACAAGTTGTTGTAGCACAGGTAAGCCAGCCCCTACATTGTTCACACTCTAGCTGTCACTACCATGTTTTCCATTGCCAGATGCAGTAAGCGCTATGGGCATTTCTTGGACATAGTGATACTGTATATGGCCTATGGAAGCATTTTCGATATGTGTGCTCCCGGTGACAGAGATACAAGCCTTCAATGAGTTTGTATCACTCAAAGAAACTACTAAAAAGTTCAATAAAATGTCTTCATAATCATGACAGTAACTTCAAAAATCACTTCCACAGATATTTTAGTTGTTTAATTACTTGTGTTAAAATTATAAGGATTCATTGATGTCTGTTAATCTGGGTTTTGACAGCGTGTTTTGTAAACATTGCTCTATCATGGACCAGACACCCAAGAACAGTTGTTATTCTGCAGTAAAAGCAAACAAGTACAAATAGTTAAATTCTACCACAACACATGTAAAGTTGTTGAAATTATTTATCCGTGCTTTGGTAACAGCAGATTTTGTAATTTGTCATGCCCACACATTTTAAAGTATACTGTAACCTTAATACACCTTTGATTTTGCCAAGGCACACTTTTAAAAGCTTGGCCAATTTTATATATAACACAAGATGAAGACGAAGACAGTTTTATTAGGTATTTGTTTGTCATCTTTATAACACACACACAAGCAAGGCAATGCAGTTTTTGGAAATTTCCTGGTGGATTAAAAAATGTGCTAACATGGCAGATTACATACGTATACATCAGTTGTGGTGGTTGTATACTTCTTATACATGGCAGCCAAGATATGGTTGTAATGATGTTAAGATTTTTAATAATGCTCAGCCATTTTTAAAAAATTTTATTGCATAACACACTTTCTCTACCAATGCTTTTGAAGACTGTGCCTTTTTTACAGCTTGGCTGTTTTGCACGGATTTGACTCCTTTTTGAATTGTAAAACCAACCATCAACTTGCTTTGTTGCTCATTATTTTTACCCAATATGTTCATATCTATGGATACAATGATGATTATAGAAGATAGAAATTGCATATTGTGTTTGACTATTAATTTTATTGATATGTCAATGGATCTGCAAAAATCCCACATGTTCATGCAAGCCTAATTTTACAACAGAATGCATTATACAAAATGGGTGAAATATTTACAAATTATAAAAACAATTGAGCACTTGTTTTGCAATGGAGGAGGGGACTAATGGCAAAAAATTGGTAACAATACGTTCCCGAAAGTGAAAGGAGTTTGAAAATCTTAGTTTTGTGTTAGTGCTCCCAAGGAGATGGAGGATATATGTGCCTGGACAAGTGGTTTACTCTTGCTTTTTCCTTGACTTTTTACTTTAGTCATGGAAGGACCTGGATGACATAACTTGCCAACCAATGGGTTTGCTTGTTCATGGACAGTGTAATAGTGAAACTCAGTAGAGGACTATAGCTATGTAACTGTCTCAGCAAAAACGTGCCTAGTTTACACAACTTCTGATTTTTCTCAACAGCAAATAAGATGGTAAAACCACAGAACTGTACAACCACATACAATCATCCCCAGGCTGACCAGAGCTCCATTAAGGCCCCACACCGCACATACGGATTGCCACTGGGCTTGGGAAAAGCAGCCAGCAAAACCAGACCACTCATGTCTAGCTGATTTTGATTGTGGAATTAGATAGTTCATTCATGTAGCTTTGTGTCCTGGGTGAAAAATCAAATCTGCTGACATGGGCAATAATACCAGTTTTCTCAGACTGGGTCACATACAACTGTGTCATGTGAGATCACGTGATCCACCCAATAATACAAAGTTATAAACTGGCTGCTGCGGCTGTTCTAAGTGGCTAGTACTACTTCTGGACATTTTTCATGGCTGAAATTGGTAAGTTAGCTGTTATAGAGTATCTGGCTATAAATCTGCAGTTGTATGTGACCCAGTCTGGGAAAACCAAGCTTATCGCCTATGTAAAAGTGTCGAGAAACTCTGGTTTTAAGTATTTAGTATGTTGTAGCTCACCAATGGTTGAAGCAATGTGTACCAAATTTTCACATGTTTTACACCAATCCTTTACCTTTCACAGCATCCACTGTGCAAGTAGCCAACAGCTAAGTTTCCCATCATTTTAGATAGTTTTTAAACCCAGGTTGCTAGCTGTATCAGGCGAGCTACAAAATAGGTGGGAGGCGGGGGGTTTGGAAAGCAGGCAAGATGGTGTTCAAAAATTGAAAAGGAAGGCGTAGGGATGAATTAGGTCACGTTTTGGGCCTTTGAGGTATCAAAATTGGCTAAAATGAAAGGAAATTCACAGCAGAGGTACTCATTTAAAACCACAGAGCTGTACAACCACATGCAGTCCTCCCCAGGCTGACCAGAACTCCATTAAGGCCCCACACCGCACGTACGGATTTCCACTGGGCTTGGGAAAAGCAGCCAGCAAAACCAGACCACTCAAGTCTAGCTGATTTTGATTGTGAAATTAAATAGTTTATTCATGTAGCTTTTTATCCTGGGTGAAAAATCGAATCTGCTGACATGGGCGATAAGACCAGTTTTCTCAGACTGGGTCACAATTAGAGTTGTACTGATTCCCACTTTTTAGAGAAAACCGATATCTGATTAATTTTTACCCTGTTTTGCCAATATTTAACCAATACCCGACTGTAGGTCTCTACAGGTTATACTTGTGCATATTCCACTAACAGTACAGCTAGTAGAGCCAATGTAGTGAAATTGTACACTTACCTCAACTTAAAGTTGCTAGTCAAACAAGTGGGCTAGGGCCTACACCATCACTGTTTATCTTTGTGGTTACCACAAAACATAAACAAATTACCTAAGGGCCTTTGATACCAGCACTCCCAGTGGTACTGCAGGTGCTGAAGCTGAATAGACTAAAGGTAGTTGGAAAAGGCAGATAAGATCGGATGCAGACACAGACATGGACATTTTCAAAAAGCACTTTTACATTTATTTTTCATACCTAACATTGTTTTTTACAGCAGTCTTCGCTTCCAGACCCGGGCGTTGATTTGTCATAGCGCTTATCCATTTATAAGTGCACATGTGAAGGACTAGACCAGCACTTCACAGAATGCCAATGACCATATAGTGTTGTACACATGCTCTAAAGTCTAATACAGACTTATATAATTGTAGAGATTAGCTTTTATGCCCCATGCAACTTAGCTTAGCAGACCAAATCCACAATCTTATGTCTTTTAGTATAAGGCGCAGATGCTTATACCAAGCGTTGAGGGTTTCAAGGACCTGGCCTACGAGATTAGGTTGGGACATGCCATGACACTGAATTAGATTTCTAGAGCATGTGTACAACACTATATGGTCTTTAGAGTGCTAGTCTATCTCTATCCTTCACACATGCGCTTATAAATGGATAAGCGTTATGACAAGATCGACGCCTGAGTCTGGAAGCAAATGCTGATGTAGAAACAACAGTAGGTATGAAAAATAACTGTTTTGTAAATGTAAAAGTGTATTTTAAAATTATCTGTGTCCGTGTCCAACCATATCCGCTTTTTCCAACTACCCATAGACTAATAATCTGCTGACTACAGCCCATTACAACCGATTTCCGATTATGGTAAAAACAGTTAATTATCGGCTTCTACCGATTACTGATCTGATTATCGGTAAAACTCTATTGTAAGTATATCTTTATTATATTTGGCTGCTTTATGTATTACAAGCATATAAAACAATTGTGTGTTGAATGGTTACCTGCCTGCACTATAAAGATATATTACTGACTTTTGTATTAGAATAGATTATTATTTTACAGTGAGTTGATGCATTTCACAGACAAGGTTTATAGTTTAGCATCATTATTCTGCCTATTATGCTAGCATTATGCTTGATGCTTCAAAGCACCTATTATGCTAATAATTATACCAGCATAATAAGCTGGTGCCTATTTGTGATATATAAATGATTATTGGATTTGCATCTGACATTTGTTTTTAGAGCCTCTTTTGTATTTTCCAGGATCAAAATAATGATAGGTTTTGTAAAATTTGGTCGCACGTATCTCAAGAACGGCTGGGGCGATTTCACTCAAATTTGGTATGTGGACTCAGGGGCGGAACCAGAGCCAGCAAGGGGAGGGACACAAACAGGCTAAGTTGTAGGAGATCCAGATTCTCTTGCTAGTTGTTGCATTTTTGAAGCAGCAAATAATCACCTCTTAGTAGTGTCTCACTGATGATTGTTGCCATTTTGGCCCTTGAAGATGGTTGTGAAGTCTTAAAAGCTGTTAAAAGGCTCCAAACGTCCTAAACAACAGCAACACGATAATTAATTTTAGAGGCGCTTAGTACGCACAAAGGTGCTGGGCAGAGTGCTAGGTAGCAATTTAACAGCTAGTTTGACATTGGTTTGCTTCAGTTTCAGGTGAAATTGTAGTAAAATGTACATATTTTCATGAGTTGTATAGCTAAATTGATCTTGGCCTGACATAAAGTTTAGTATTTTAATCACAAGTATGGCTGGCTCTTCCGAGAGGGGTAGGGGGCATTTGCCCCAAATGCCCCATCCTGGATCCGCCATTGGGACTATTGAGTAGATTAACTCCAATGTGATAATTGCATCGTTCATGTGAGCATGGTGCTTGTATGTGTGAAAATGTGTCCTGTTAATAACACATCAGTGCTTCATGCTGGCTTCCTCGGCTGCAAAGCACACTACCATGTGTCTTGATACTATAATTATTCTGCCAAACCCCTTTGTAGCAAAGTTTATAAAAATCATGACAGTTATATAAATGGTTAGTAGTCAGTGCTGTTCATCTGGTGTGCACAATGCAGAGAGAAGATTGCAGACATGACATGCACCATGGCACAGCTAACAACATGTCCACAGAGCTACAAGGTATGACTATGTGTATTGTGTGTGTGGTGATGTCTATTAAATTCTATTTCTACTATACAATTGCATTTGCTTTTTTTGTAAAGTGTACAAAACTAAACCTTCTCCCTGTAAAGAAGCAAATAATGAAGAAAATAAGCCAACAAAGTGTTGAAGATGTAGGGCACTTTCATTATAGAAATTGCTTCACTTCAAGAAGCGAACACAGAGCTATGTATGTGTAAAACCATATTTTGGTCTTCCTGTTAATGATAATGCAAATGTACTGGTATTGTAAGCTGGCTTTCTTGGATGCATGACATACTATGTGTTGTAATCATATTTCTTCATTAGTAGTGCTTAAAGAATTATTGTCTTCAATGCTTATAATTGAAAATAATGTATAGTTATATCATGCTTCCCCACATAGTGTGTAAAAACTAACAGCTTTCTTAAGTTTCTGGTAGGTTAGTTATAGATCAAGTCACTAGCGAAGCCTATGACCAAGTCTGCATGTAAACCATGTCTTCTATCAACCTATGGTGAGACTTGAAAATATTTGGGTAGTTAGTTGCTGTGGTTTGAAGAAAGACTCAGTTGTTGCCATTGTCATGACAACTGCTTATCTTGGTCAGAGTGGTCTCACTATTGCTTTTAAATCTTTTGTTCAGCTAATATGTGCGTATGGCTAGGCCAATATGTGAGTACGGTAACGTTGTTTTTATGGGAACTTCTGCCACTCATCTACATAAATTGGATTCAATTCAGAAGATGGCTGAGAAGTTGTGTGGCACCACTTTTCTCATTTCTGGCTTCTCGTTGTAATGCCAGTTTTATTGGCATGCTGTGTAAATTGTTAGATTTATTGTGTCAGGGACCTCTTCAGAAATTTTGTCCTGTCCTTACTTCCGTTATCCATGCTTACTCTTTCCGCCATGTTATGGATGACAGTTTTTTTATTGCACCAACTGGTAAAATATAATTCATTGGACTTATTTATTAACAGTTTTCTGGGCATGATTCCTTCTATTTGGGCCACCATCCCATTGACTTTGAGGGAAAGAGGTGTTATTGAGGGATGGTCTGCCTTCGCCAACTCCTGCAGAGACATGTTACTAACACTTGACTGTTATATATGTATTTTTGTATGTAGCCGTGTTGTGCGCACTGTATTTGATATCATAAAAATATGAAAAAAACTGCTAGTGGGATGTCTATGACTTGCTGGTCGAAGGGAAATACTCCATACAATTTGAATTGTATTCCAGCAACAGTCACATACAATCAGGTGCAAACTTGATTGTTTCTGTTCAGAAGTTCAGCGCATGTACCTGTAAAGTAATGTCATGTATGTATCCGCCAGGGTTAATTAAGTAATTAATCAAATAATCTTTCTAGGTGTTGACATTCCATGTATTCATGTGGCTTTCTGTGCAAAACGTACCATAAAGACATACAAAAGATATAAGTGTTGTTATTCTTGAAGGGATCTCAATTTAAATGTAATTTGTTTCACCCTGATGAAGTCATTCACAATTGTAAGTAACTGAAAGTAGCAAGTGATATGCCTCGAAAATTTACATTAAATGTAATTTTTGAGCATGTTTAATAAATCAATGTTAGTTAAATTATCTTCTAATTTCTTGTGTATAGTTGTTCCATGTGTTTCAGGTACATACTGTTCAGACTATATTGACTCTGTTTATTCTGCAGGAAGTAGGGGTTGGACCTTAAAAGGTGATTTGGCTAACCAAATTCGTTGGGATTCAAAAGAAGCTCTTGGTCCAACTGTCATTGATCCAAATATGTTTGTAGCAAAGTATACCATTTCTCCCAATGGTCCTGACCAGTTAGCTTTAAAGAAAGGTGATAAAATTCGTGTCAAAAGATATAATGACAGTGGGGATTGGTGTGAGGGAGAAACAGACAATGGTGCTATAGGATGGATACCTACTTTGTACATTGTTGAACTGAATAGCTTAGAAAAACACTCATGGTATCATGGCTTGGTGTCCAGAACAGAAGCAGAGTACCGACTCAGTAGTGGCATAAATGGAAGCTTTTTAGTTCGTGAAAGTGAGAGCAATCCAGGTCAGTTCTCAATCAGTTTAAGATATCAAGGACGCACCTACCATTATCTAATATCTAATGATGATGATGGAAATTACTACGCTGCACAAGGTCTTAAATTCAAAAAGCTGTCACAGCTAGTGTATCACCACTCAAATGATGCAAATGGGCTAATTACAACTTTATGTCAACCTGCAGTAAACCTAACTAAACCGCCAATACATAGTCTATCCCATGAAGTAGATAAATGGGAAGTTGAAAGAAGTGATTTAGAGATAGGACCAAAGCTAAGCTTAGACCGGCACGGTGATGTTTACAAAGCAAAATTCAAACTGTGGAAAAAGACAGTTGCTGTGAAGACGTTCAAGGTAATTAATTTGTTTTACCTTACAAACTCAGAACTATGATCAGATTGATATCAATAGTAGAGAAATCCATGTACATAGTGAGTAGTTGTAAGCTACAATGACTCTGCATGCTTTTGCTCTATCAAGACCCACAATAATTGGTTGCATTGCCAAGACAATAAATTACTGTACAACTCTCAAATAAAACTCCATACTGTGAGTTGTTTATGTGTAGTACCAGTTTTGCATTCCTCACCAAAGTGTAACCAGACTTGCGAAAAGAGGTCTTCCACACACATCCAATTCTATGAATTCAGAAGACCATAACTAAGTGTATATTAATGCATTTTTTAACGAGATAATTTCTTCATCTACTGAGCTATGTTGCAGCAATGCTTCAGTCACAATGTGTACATCATGTACATACTCATTACAAAGTAGAAAATTCAGTACTTTGATGAGGCAAACTAGTAATCTAAGTATGCTCGTATACATACACATGCACACACATGTATGCATGTGCACACACATCCACACAAACACTAGCCAAGCTGAGAAATTAAAAGTGGTGGCCAATGCAATGATTTTAATGCTAATAAGTGTTAATAACGCACAGCCATTATAAGTTTATAAGCAATTAATATCATTGCAGCCATTGCTTGGCTGATTTCACAACTTTTTCACCCGAAGGCCACACCTTTCTTCACAGCTTGTGTGGATTTTATTTCTTTTTGAACTAATTCATATGGCCCATATTTATTAATATTATTGTAATATACTAATAAAGTGCACATTTTTGAGAACTTCTAATAGAACACACATTCGTAGAATGTCCTTTGAAATCTAAACTTTTAACTAGAATTTTCATTTATAAAGTAAAAATTAAGTGAGGCAAACAGCTGTGATAGCAGTGACTTAGTGGTCAAACATTTGGGTGGTCAGTATGGATTTTGTTTTTTTTTTCAAAATTTTGTGCACTATAGCCGTATGGTGACTGTTCTATTAGAGTATCTCACTCCATGATTTTACAATTGTTTTGTCGTTTTTGTTTTGTGACTCTGTATCTGGTATTTCTTTGTTTTTAAGCCATCAAAAGACACTGCTACAATAATTGGCCTATCTACACCAAATTTCAAGTTATAATATTTCAATAAATGGATTATCCTGTATATAGCCATGGTAAAAATCCAACCTTTTTAGGTAAATAATTGTTCAGAATTTTTATCAGATTCATAGCTATCATAGTATGTAGATTAACATTTATATGCTCTTTATCTGTACTAAATTTCATGGAAATCGAACAAAATGTTTGCATTTTACAACAATTTTGGAAAATGCAAGAAAAGAAAAATCTTGATATTGTAGTATGTACCTTAAGAAGAAAAAAGAAGAAAATTTGACCACCCATATATCTCACCAATGACTAAAGCGAATTTAATAAAATTTGTTGGGTGGCTTACCCTACCTGGCAGACAGCTATAGTGCAAAACTGGTGTGCTTTAAAGAAGGTACTATACAGTATGCATACATGAAAATCACATAGTCTTTCTTTCTGTCAATATACACAGTGTGGCACACTGATTCTTGGCCGCATGACACACTATGAAATGTCTTGATAATGATAATAGACCCATCAAAACATAATTTTAAAACAAAGAGATCTTATTTAGTGCATAGATATTACGCTGCACTGCCAATTTGTTTTTGCAACAGGAAGTAAACAAATCTGCAGAAGAATTTCTCAAAGAGGCTTCAGTGATGAAACGTTTAAAGCATCCTCACTTGGTGCAACTACTTGGTGTCTGCACTCAACAAATGCCTTTCTTTATTATTATGGAGTACATGGAGAAGGGAAACCTGCAAGATTTCATCCAAGGACCTGAGGGAGCTGACCTCCAGCCTGTGACACTGGTGTACATGGCACAACAGATTGCTCATGGAATGGCCTACCTTGAAAAATATAATATAATACATAGGTTAGTTCTTAAATTGTATGATACACTTCACCCAATAAATATTTACACACTCACTTGTGTGCTCACACACACACGCACACACACACACACACACACACACACACACACACACACACACACACACACACACACACACACATGCACACACGCACACACACGCACACACACAACAGGGTGTATGACACTTGTGTCCTGGGGTCTATGACGTATTTGTTGATATTTAGAACAGACAACTGGAGCACACACTTTCTTGCTGCAAGTTGTGACTTAACATTGCTACAGTTGTGTCAGGAAACTACACTTAAATCCCTTTTTGTGCTGTGCTATTTGCAGATGAGCACACTCCTGTCTACGATGAAGGAAGCACAACTAGTAAAACCAGTCTATGTAGGTGAAGCAAAGGGCTGGCATTTACCAGCTTTTTTGAAGCTGGTGAAAAAGTGGCAACTTAGGGTTATATGATGTATGGGCTATTATGCATGTATTACAACTTCTTCAATGGTAGTTGCAGCTCTATTGTATCAGAAATTTACTCTAAAACAAATGTAAAATTTGCCATGAAATGTACATGACATGCCTACGATTACAGTCATTTGTACATGCCTTCAGAATGTTTCTTAACTTCTGCTTGCATAAAAATCAGAAGAGTATACAGGTAATAGTTGTAACTACAAATCCACTTTGTATCTCAGTATCTTGATTATTACGATGAATATTCTTGTTTATCTACTTAATGAATTAAGTTACCTGGCTAGAAGCCTCTTTGTACATATGGAGCCAATTGTAATTGCTACTACCATAACATCTTTACTGGTGATTTTTGTCATGACTAGACTTACAGACATTATTTACCACTAGAAGAGTGTGAAAATGTTGTAGATTATTAGGTATGGCTGTATTTGTACTGGGGTGTTGTTAATTAAGTCTATGACTGCCAGAAATATAATTTCTGCCATATTTCATCCCTCTTAGTGGACCAAGGTGGGGATTAGCTCCCTTACCACCATGTATGGCCATGCACTGATACAGACTAGTAGTTGGTTATGACAACATACGTACTCAGCAAATTCTGCTTTAGTAAGCATCATAGAACAGAGCGCAACAGTAAAAGCTTGTAGTATCCTTATACTACAGTACAAATGAAGAACAGTACAAGGAGTGCTTCTACAATAAATCCATTCGCTACAAAAATTGCAGACATTTCTCATTATACACTACTCACAAATTAACACCTACATCATAGTGGAGAAAGAAATGGGACACAAAGGGGACAAAGATACTTATGATGCATGCATTGTAGCTGCTGTGGTTGGCAAAAAGGCATGCTTATCTCAGACCTATAAACAATGTTGAATAGTGAAGAAATCAATGCTATAGTGTTACTTATATTCTTGGCTGAAGCCATCAGTTAGTCGGTCAGTTTGTCGGTCAGTTTTAACCAGCAAGCTTGGCTACATTATGTTTAAAAATTACTTCTGACAATTCTTTTTTATTCACCTATTTTTTTCTGGATTGATTCCTGTAATAAGACAAAATTAATTACACATGCATTTTCTTTTCCAGCTGTAAATATAATTACTAAAAAATATAGCTAAAATCAAGATACTCTAATAGAGCATTCACGTAATACAACTTGAGCAAATTGTTTTTAGGGTAAATGACTGTTGTCTCCCAATTTCATGTTAGCAGTGATTGAGAATGTGCCTTCATGAACATTTTTTGTGACACTGCAAGAAAGATATGTGAATTCTAATTTATTATTCCTAAAGATTATCTCTGATTCTTTTTACCACTAATTTTTCCCAAATTATTCTGGCATAACGCATGCATGCCTATTAACTGTTTAGTAGAAAATTCAGTTAAACGTTCCATAGGTATTTGCTGATTGTATTTGGTCCTTGGGGACAGCTCTGCATGCATTTTTAGGTTGCTATGCCTAAGCAATGAAGGAAAAGTAAGGGTGGTGTTAATTTTTGGTGATATTTTTGGGCAGGAAACTCAAGTTTTCATAATCATGCTCTCTCTCTCTCTCTCTCTCTCTCTCTCTCTCTCTCTCTCTCTCTCTCTCTCTCTCTCTCTCTCTCTCTCTCTCTCTCTGTCTCTGTCTCTGTCTCTGTCTCTGTCTCTGTCTCTGTCTCTCTCTAGTACTATACACTGTATGGTAAATTTACAAATTAACTCTGGTAAACTTCTAGACAGTAATTGATGACCACTGTGACCCCAGAAGTACTGGAAAATTCTTGAGAATCACTTAAAATGAAGCAAAAACAATATCTGACTGTTGTCACCCAGATGGTGAAAAGTCTCAGTTGCTTTCCAGAGCACTGAGAGCAGCATAAACAAAATTTAATTATATCACCACATTAAATTGCAAGGATAATTTATGTACATATGTAGCTGTCTTGTGAGTTTGTGTCTAAAAGTAAGCTTTACTCTTTATCCAAACTGTGTAAGGTAGATATCCAACTCAGTCTCTTGCTGTAAATACAGTGTGCCATATTGATTGTGTAAATTTGTTATTGTTTCCTACCTACAGACAGCATGTTATCCAAAAGGTGAATTCTGAATTCGTTGCTAGATGGTTTATTCACAAATTCAGCAATTTGTTTCACATGTATAGTCATTATTAAGAGTTGTGTAGGAGATTGGTAATTATGACCAAATGGTTGGGCATGCTTCAAGCACAATAGGTGTTTTGAAGTATCGAAAACCACCTTGTTAACCACCTTGGGTACCACCTTGTACAGGTTGTCTATAGCCTTTGTGTTACCCTTCTTCAGAGAAATTGATAAAGAAATGATTAAAAAATAGAGAAAAAAAAGCGTAATAACGTATTGGGCAGAATAATTTTATTTCATATTGTAAATACTTGCTATGAAAATGCATCTCACAGTCAAATGTTGAACTACTTCTTTAATAGAATGAATAGAACAGACATGTGGCTATTTGACTTGACTGTATTATTAGAGTACATTAAGGACATCTTGAATTAATGTTCATTTGCAATCAGTTTTTAAACAGTTGCTCAATCCAAACATTACCACTGTATATTCAAAAATAATTATGTTTGCATTACATGGGCAATAAAGCATAAACTTTGAACACAATCATGAGCATATTTGGCCCAGTATGGGAAAACTGGTCTCATCGCTTATTTAAAAGTAGCAAGAAATGCCGGTTTTAAATATTCAGTGTGTTGTAGCTCACCAATGGATGGAGCTACATGCACCAAAATTTCACATGTTTTACACCAATTCCTTACCTTACAGAGCATCCACTGCACAAGTAGCCTACAGCTAAATCTTCTGCTGTTTTAGATAGTTAAACCAAGGTTGAGATAGTTAAACCAAGGTTGACTGTATCAGACGAGCTCCAAAAGGTGTGGGAGGTGGGGGCTGGAGGAGGGCAAGGGCTGGTTTAAAACATTAAAAGAAGAAGGCATAGGGATGAATTGAGCCACGTTATGGGCCATTCATGATCAGGTCTCAAAACTGGCTAAAATGAAAAGATGCTTAAAGCACAGGTCTTTATTCAACACCACGGAGCTGCACAGCAACATATATGGTCATCCCCAGGCTGGCCAGAGCTCCATTAAGGCCACAGACCACACATAAGAATCGCCACTGTACTTGGGAAAAGCAGCCAGTAAAAGTAGACTACTCAAGTCTAGCTGATGTATGAAATGATAGTTTAGCATAGTGTTATTGGTGAAAAATCAATCTGCTGTCATGGGCAATAAGATTGGTTTTCCCAGACCCAGTCACTTCTTAAGTAAAATTTTTGAACACTGCTGCATAGCATAATAAAAGCATAATAGGCTGGTGTGTACCAATGATGGTGTTCTCAACATGCACTCATTCATACATATGTAGAGTTATTAGTAGTTGAAATGCTACGGTTTGCTGCTACATTAAAACATGTGCAATTTTTGCTGTAAACTAGTTTGTGAAAATTAATCTATATGAAATTTAAAGCGCAACTGTTTTAAACAGCTAGCACATACTCGTTCCTTGACTCCTCTACAACATGCTTACACACTATCAGGTCATAATCTTGATATTAAGAAACTTCATACATACCTTGGTGTAAGAATTGATAATAATATGTCATGGTCCTCTTATATACAAATGATAAGTAACTAGACAGATGCAAACAGCATCGTGGGGCGAGCCTGATGACTTTGAAGTATTGATGGCAGTACAAACTACTATAGACCTTACGAGTTGTATGAATAGTTCATATTGCTCATGGATTTTACCTGTATCAGTACAAGCTTGATGCTTTTATTGATAAATCAACTGTAGGATCTAAGGAGATCTAAAAGAAACCATAATAAGCTATTTGGGAATTCAGGAAGTTGGACATTCTTTAGCTATTACACTTAGTTTGTTATAGTATAGCTAGTTACATGTAGATTTTTTGGTACTCGGTACAAATAAGAATGAAATAACTTGCTAGAAATCAATGTGTTAATTAGCTATAAAGGTGAAATAAATATGATAATTACAATTACAACAATGTAGTTCTCTGGATCATCCCTATTGCTGACATTGTCATCCAGGTCTTCATCATAATCCAAGACATCCCATGCGTCTGCATCATCTATAAACGCCAATTGCCAGTGTCTAGTACTGCTCCTTAGCTGGTGTTCATTACGCCAAAAGAGCCATGGCGAGGCTTCACCCAAGCTTACCATGATAAATAGTCGCCAGAAAACATGCACCAGGTAGTTGATGACACAAGCAACCTGACCACGACAACCGTACAAGAAGCACGAGGTCTCACACCTACAGCACGTACGCAGAAAGATGTTTGCACGTGGAACACAAAAATCACGATGAGTGTCAACGGTGTTTTCTTTACGAACAATTACGATGTCTAAATCAGATGGTAAACGTGGCAAACTGTTGACAAATGTTGAAACGTCTTGAGGTAAGTTAATAATATGTCCACTGTACCCATATTGGCCATGTGGTAAACGGTATATTGACATCATTGGTATAATGACATCATTGGTATAATGGGTGATATTAGCATTTGCTCTACTTGTGTCAGATCCTATAAAGAGCAATTAAAACAACAAAAATATGGAACAATCATTTTTTCTCACAAAAATAAGGTTTTGCAGGGGGCGTTCACGAGTCACATGTGCTGACACTTTGAGTGGATTGAAAACGGTAAAATTGTGTTATTTATATCTGACTATGTTCCATATTTTGAATGCTTACTTGGGAACGTGTCCTGCAAAACCTCAATATAGCGTTATTCTCCTATTATTAATTAGCTTAAACTTTTACAAGGCAACAACGATTACTAATGTTAAATACACAAATGTGTAGGTTTAAATAAACAATGGCACACTTACAGCAAGTTCGGGTGGTACTGGGCCTGGATCCATGTTGTTGTCCCCAGAATACAATTTAGCAAATGTTTATCCGTTGTGCATCTTTTACAAACGTTCATAGCATTAACGGATATGGAAGGGAAACGTTCCATACAGACTACACAGCATGAAAATTCTAAATTGAGTAGGCCCTCGTGAAACTCACACATCTTTCTTATGACGGCAGGATCATTAAATGATGGAACTTCCCGATTAAATTGCGTAGGGATTTGTGGGGAGGGCAGTGCATTTCTAGTTCTTTCAATTCTCCTCTGCTCCGCTGTCATCCCTGCTCTTCGCCGTCTCATATACTCCCTGTCTCTACACCTTCTTCTTTCCGCATCTTCAGGGGTTTCTCTATCTCTTCTGCGCCTGTACTGCTCTCTCCTGCGTCGAAGGCGTTCATCTGCATCCATTGCACGTGGCTGAGAAGTAACGAGGGCAGTAATCTACGCCGGTAAATGCCGTGATATGGTCCATTACACATCGCCAAATATGGGAAAGCAGTAATCTAGGCCGGTAAATCCCGTGATATGGTCCATTACACATCGCCAAATATGGGAAAGCAGTAATCTAGGCCGGTAAATCCCGTGATATGGTCCATTACACATCGCCAAATATGGGAAAGCAGTAATATACGTCGGTAAATCCCGTTATATGGTCCATTACACATCGCCAAATATGGGAAAGCAGTAATCTAGGCCGGTAAATCCCGTGATATGGTCCATTACACATCGCCAAATATGGGAAAGCAGTAATATACGTCGGTAAATCCCGTTATATGGTCCATTACACATCGCCAAATATGGGAAAGCAGTAATCTAGGCCGGTAATTCTCGTGATGTGGTCCATTACACATCGCCAAATATGGGAAGGCAGTAATCTACGCCGTTGATTTATCGTGATATGAATCATTACGCTGGAGCAAGTGTAAGGTATCCGCTTTATATCGTAATTTATTGTCGTATTACGGGTCCATTACACATTGACTCCGTTTCTTATCGTAATTTTGTTGTAAACGGGTCCATTACACCGTTGACTCGCTAGTGTGGGGCTCGCTCAGGCTCGCCCCAATAAATCAACAAAGTATTGAATTTTATAAAACGAAATCTTTACAACTGTCCACCTGTTACTAAAAGAACAGCATACTTGACATTAGTTAGACCCATCATGGAGTATGCCGCCCCAGTCTGGGATCCATATTACAATATTGACACATACAAGTTAGAGAAGTACAAAGAAGAGCTGCACGATGGATTTTATCTGAATACTCTAGAACTATCAGTGCTACATCATTATTATCCACTCTTAACATACCCACGTTACAACAGCGTCGTCAATCATCAAGGCTAACATTGTTCTACAAAATAATTAACAACTCACTACCTATCTCTATTCCCACACATTACCAACGTACCCAATTTCACACAAGGCAACACCACCTGAATCACTTTATCCTGCCAAAAGCCACCCTTAACACTTATAAGTACAGTTTCTATCCTAGAACAATTAAAGATTGGAACAATTTACCAATTAATGTGATTGAATCAAGAGACATAGAAGAATTTACTTACTTACTTAATCTTAATTATTGTAATTATTAGTTTAATAGGATGTATGCATGTGATTGTACCTTTTGTGGATTTCACCCCCTGGGCCAGCGTTGAAACCGGGTCGGGTCATCCGGGTCACATTTTCTCCGGGTCATCCCGGGGCTGGTCTGACCCGGTTTACAATTTATCCGGGTCTGACCCGGATTGGATCACGTGAGAAACGAAATTGTTCGTTTGACGACGTGGAAACTTATAAATGCTATCGCGTAGCTCTTTCGTGAGCCACGCCCACTTATCGCATTACCAACATACGCTCAGCCGTGCTCATTTTTTAGTAAGTGTAGTATGTGGCACGAAATTGAGGGTATCTATGGTGAGGGGTAGCTATTGTCAGTAGGTGAAGACCTTTTTTTTTTGGTCTACAACTAAACTGAAGTTGCAATATTTACTCAACACGAATCGAACGCTCAAAATGTAGACTCGTTCGCTCGCTCGAGACTAGCCGAAACACGTCTCGGCTTTAATTAATCCGGGTCACATCCGGGGTCAGTGGGTCATCCGGGTCAGCAGTAGTGACCCGGTTTCAACGTTGCCCTGGGCCAACCAGCTAAGCTGACTGCCCAGTATCTAATCTTAAATCTAGTGTGTCGTGCGGCCCAAGAAGCCGGCTCGCCACACCGTGAGTATATTAACAGGAAGAAAGAAAACGCAATTTTCACATCTATGTACTGTAGCTCTTATTATTATTTATTTATACTGAGCAGTCAGCCCTGCTGGTATGCTCAGGAAAAAAAACAACAACAAAAAACAGTTCTAACTTAACATACAGTAAACCAATTGTTCAACTAATTACAAGCTAGTACTAGTGTGGTAATATGATTGTAAAAGTGATGTGAACGAATCTGGATCAGATGTTTCAATGATGTTAACAGGCAAGGTGTTCCATTCTTTAACAGTTCTTGAGAACTAGCTGCTCTGATATGATCTGGTGGATGATGATGGAATTATGAGATGCAATGGATGGTATGATCTAGTTTCTCTCGTTGATGGTAAGTAATATGATGGTATGCAGATGGCAAGCTGGTGATGGAGTGCCTTGTGCAGGACTTGTAATCTAGATATCTTGCGACGAGTCTCAAGAGATGGCAGGGATAATTCATTTAACATTGCTGAAACTGAGCTAAATCTACTATAGTCATTATAAATCCATCTGGCTGCACGACGTTGTACCTTCTCTAATTGCTGAATTTGTGAATTGTAGTATGGATCCCACACAGCTGATGCATATTCCATTTGTGGCCTCACCATTGTGATGTATGCAGATTTCTTAACTCTTTGTGAGCAACTACTAAGATTACGTTTCAAAAAGTTGAGGGTTTTTGTCGCCTTTGCTGCTATGGTAGATATGTGTGAAGACCAGGATAATGACTTGTTAATTAAGATGCCCAGATAAGAGTGTTGCTCAGATGTTTCTAATATATGGCCGTTCAGTATGTAATTATGTGTGATGGGTGAAGTATTCCTTGTGCATTGCACTACAGCACATTTGATGACATTAAAGTTCAGTTGCCAGGTGTTAGCCCATTCAGATAACTTGTTCAGATCTTGTTGGAGCTGGATGGTGTCTTCTCTGCTATTCATTATTCTGTAAAGTAAACAGTCATCTGCGAACATCCGAAGAGGAGAATCAATATCATTTGCTATGTCGTTTATATACAGTAAAAACATCAGGGGACCCTGTGATCCCTAATCCAAGAAGTGCCGGCCAGTTAGGGGAGTCTACATGCCACATTTGAAGAAAATCGGTCCAGCCATTTCCGAGATACGAGTGAACAAAGTTTCGTTTTAATTTCTCTTCTTCATTTTCATTTCGCACACTTCACAAAATCCTCCATACTGCTGATTGCACGAATCTTTAAAAATTGCGTGACGCATGCGTGTATGCGCACACAATAATTAAAGTGTTTTGTTTCATTTTTTTTTTTTTTAATCCGGGCTTGATGGACTGCCCTTTCCTACCACCCCCAGCACAGATTGCAAGTGCTGGACAACTGAACAAAATTAAGCAGACAAATGGTAGGGTCCGCAATGCGAAAAATCGATATCCTCCAATCAACTACCTAACTATTGTCAAGTGTTAGGCTAAGTGTAACTTGAATAACACCACCGTGGCAGCCAAGTTTGTCACTTTCTTCTGGTAGAAAACGATACAAATGTCTTAAAATCACGTGATTTTTCGTTGCAGCAGTTCGTAGGGCTTTACGTATGCCACGATATTCACTCTCAACATTGTTCAAGTAGTCTATCATCAACTCAAAGTATTGGTGGTTTGATTTTATTGGTCAGTTTCTGGTTGCAGCACGATCTGTGCAGCTTTTTGGCGACAGACAAAATGTTTCTTGCTCTGGAACACAGGACAAGCAGAGCAGCAACAGCGCCGTGGGTCAGCAATGACCAGTACTAGGTAAAGTACCTGCATGCGGAGTATGGTTGTAATTGAAGCTTGTTAGCCATCTGGCTAAGCCATCTATATGCTGTAATTCGGCCAAAATGACGCGATTTTTGCAAACAAATACCAGAATGGTTGATACATCAGTGAGACAGTCTCCAACAGCAAGGATGCCAAGCTTATAAACACCTAACAATACGGTTATCTCGCCCAGTAAACGCACAGAGCAATCCAATGCATGAAATAGGCACTCACGTGATCAAAATTCAAATCGCAGAAATACCCATGGAATCGCTTTCATTTCTGAATAAGAACCATGCAGTGTGCTCTTTTTGTAAATATTTGTGTTAATTGTTCACTCAGGCGTGGTCTGGGCCAGTGAAGGTGTGTTTTATGCTGTGATGGCATCATAGGGAGAGTCTCAGACTACTGGGCTAATCGAGATGTTGAACCTAATGCACACAAACTGATTGTCACTTGATTCCAAGAGATTTTAATGTCATTGGAATAGATTATGGATGTATTTTCCGAGATTTGAATATCGATCACATGAGTGCCCATTTCATGCATTGGATTGGTCTATGCGTTTACTGGGCGAGATAGCCGTATTGTTAGGTGTTTATAAGCTTCGTACCCTTGCTGTTGGAGACTGTCTCACTGATGTATCAACCATTCTGGTGTTTGTTTGCAAAAATCGCGTCATTTTGGCCGAATTTCAGCATATAGATGGCTCAGCCAGATGGCTAACAAGCTTCAATTATAACCATACTCCGCATGCAGGTACTTTACCTAGTACTGGTCATTGCTGACCCACGGCGCAGTTGCTGCTTTGCTTGTCCTGTGTTCCAGAGCAAGAAACATTTTGTCTGTCACCAAAAAGCTGCACAGATCGTGCTGCAACCAGAAACTGACCAATAAAATCAAACCACCAAAATTTACAAGAAATAATAAACACTCATACTCCTACCAAGAAATTAAGTACAAGAATTCACCTTCCCTGGCTGTCTTCTGCTTTAAAACGACTCATACGTAAAAAGCAAAGAGTTTATAGAAGAGCAAAGCGTTGTTGTCGAGATAGTGACTGGAATGAATATAAATCATTACAAAAAGAGATAGATCATAAACTAAAGTACCAACACAAATCCTACCTGACAAACCTAACTTCATCACCAGACAGTAACAAAAAGTCTTTATGGCACTACATCAAGTCACGAAAACAAGAAAACAATGGTATTAGTACATTAATAAATCCTATAAATGGTCATATCATAACCAATCCTGTGGAAAAAGCAGACACCCTCAATCAACACTTTCAGTCTGTCTTTACATCCGAAGATAATAGTAACATTCCTGACAAAGGTCCATCCTTATTTCCATCTTTACCTACATTTGAGATTACCGAACAAGGAGTCTACAACTTGTTAAGTACCTGTGACACATCCAAATCCCCTGGACCTGACTCCTTGCATCCGTATGTACTGAAGGCCACAGCTGCCGAATTATCTCCCATTCTAACTCATATTTTCAAACAATCACTAGAATCTGGTGAAGTCCCATTACAATGGAAGCATGCCCATGTCACCCCAATATTTAAAAAAGGTTCCAAAGCTCACCCAGGCAACTACCGTCCTATCTCACTCACCTCAGTAGTTTGTAAAACAATGGAGCATATCATCATGAGTCAAATTATGAAGCATTTGGAGGACCACAATATTCTTTCAGACAACCAGTTTGGATTTAGATCAAAACATTCCTGTGAGACTCAACTACTCATTACTGTTAATGACATTGCAAAAGATATTGACAGGAACCTGCAAGTTGATGCTGCTATATTAGATTTTTCTAAAGCGTTCGACAGAGTAGCTCATTCTAGACTTCTCTACAAATTAAATTACTATGGTATAAGAGGAACTGTCTTACAGTGGCTAGAGTCCTTCCTTCATGGTCGTACCCAACAGGTTGTAGTAGAAGGCTCTAGATCTTCTACATGTCAAGTTACATCCGGTGTTCCACAAGGTTCCGTACTTGGTCCTGTGTTGTTCCTAATTTACATTAACGATATTGTAACAAACATCAAGAGTGAAATTAGATTATTTGCTGACGACATTCTACTCTTTAAAACTATAGCTACGCCCAACGATCACAGAATACTGCAAAATGACTTAGATTCCTTAACACAATGGGCTAGCAACTGGCTGATGGAATTTAACATTCCCAAATGCAATATTTTACAATTTACAACCCACCACAGTAAAAGCACTTTTACATATAAAATGTCTAATATTCCATTGAATATTGTATCAGAGCACACCTATCTTGGTATCCGCCTCCATCATACACTATCATGGGAACCTCATGTTAACTATATGTGTGGAAAGGCAAACCGTCTTCTTGGATTTCTGAAAAGGAATTTATATAATGCCCCAATACAAATCAAAGAACACTTATACAAACAATTATTGTTACCTTCTATTGAATACTGCTCAGCCATCTGGGATCCTTATCACCAAACAACAGTTAGCAAATTAGAAATGATCCAACACCGAGCTGCAAGATTTGTTCTTAATAAACCATGGCACAGATCCAGTCAACAACACAGTATTACAGATATGCTTAATTACCTTCAATGGCCAAGTTTAAAAAGTAGGAGAAGGAATGCTAGACTTATATTATTATTCAAGATTGTAAGAAACTTACTGGTGCTACCAAACCATTGTTTACCCCAGCCAACCCCTGTATCATATACTCGTGCCAATAATCCCCTCAAATTTGCACAGCTGCAATCCAGAATTGATTTATATAAGTATTCTTTTCTGCCAAGAACAATTATTGATTGGAATAACTTGAAAATTGACAACATTAACACAATTAACCTTGACACTTTTAAGAACATTGTAGATAAGCTAAACAATTTGTGATTTGTAATGCACATTAGCGTGTTGCCCCTGGTGGGCTTTGCTAATTAATAATAATAAAAAAAATAATAATAATAATAATAACCACCAATACTTTGAGTTGATGATAGACTACTTGAACAATGTTGAGAGTGAATATCGTGGCATACGAATAACCCTACGAACTGCTGCAACGAAAAATCACGTGATTTTAAGATATTTGTATCGTTTTCTACCAGAAGAAAGTGACAAACATGGCTGCCATGCTGGTGTTATTCAAGTTACACTTAGCCTAACACATGACAATAGTTAAGTAGTTGATTGGAGGATATCGATTTTTCGCGTTGCGGACCCTACAAATGGGATTCCACAGTCACTAAGTCCACTGACTGTGGAGTGTTTTGTTTCACGGAACAAGTTGCTTACATTGGGCATCTTAGTCCCGACATCAGAAACTTGTTCCGTGAAACAAAATGTTTTTAAATCTTGTGTGCGCACAGACGCATGCGTCACGCAATCTGGCTGAAATTTGGCACACTTAAAGGGCTCATTACGGCAGATCCTCCGTACCAACTTTGGTAGGAATCCGATGAACATTCACGGAGTTACGACCGATTATTTGCGTAAAATAAGGTCGAAGGTGTGTCACGCCTACAGGGTAAACCCCTTGGAAGAATGAGTTGAAAATTGATATGTAGATGGAGTAACCATTGTAGGAGTGCCTTTTTGTGGTTTGAAAGGAATCGAGATAAAGACCATGGAGGTATGACACAAAACCCAACCTGTGTCAAAATTACGCGATCGATTTTTATGAATAAAAACTATTAGTTTTCGTGTCCACCAGGAAAACCGCTTAGAGTAACGAGCTGAAAATCAGTACATAGCTGGAATAATCATCATAGAAAGTCCTTGCAGTAGTACAGAAAAATCGGATTACAAACCACTGAAGGCCGGACCGGACCACTTTTCAGCTACTTGAATTTGTAAATAGATCGAGATACTCTAATAGAGCAGTCATAAAAATATACTCTAATAGAACAGTCATCGTAACACTCTAATAGAACATTCAGTATAGAATATAGCCACTGTCCTAATTACACTAGACTGCTGTGTAAGCCATTACATCTCTGGTGATTTTAAATTACTCCAAGTTCCAATGAGTCATCTGCACATGGCATTGTGTTGGGCTAATCATGCATGTCATGCATTGTGTTGGGTTAATCATGCATGTCATGCATTATGTTGGGCTAATCATGCATGTCATGCATTAGCAGTTACAATCATATCTCAAAGAACTAAACTTTCACTGTGAGAATTTTTGTATCATGAAAATGAATTAACTACTAACTAGATATGAAGTTGAATTAATTGGTATACTGTAACACAAAATTACCATTGATGTTGAAAAGACTTTGCATGTAAAATAGCCTCCAGATGCCATTTCAGAGCATTTACTTTCAAAAAAGTTTCCTGGGTGAGCATGCCCCCAGATCCCCCTAGCTTGGCATGCTGTGTTTGCTTAGCACATCCAGTTGAGTGTAACATGAAAGCAGATAATCTCTAATTTAATTTTAAAATCATAATATTAGCTAGATCAATAAAAACTGAATAGTGTGCATGACGGCTATGACCTCCATTGTAGTCCATGCATGGCCGGACCACTCAAAATCTCTGGGCTCCGGCCCTGACTGAGTTATGATTCGAAAGGCAACTACGTGTAGCACTTGTGAGATCGAGATAGATACTCTAATAGAACAGTCACCCTAATAAAGTATTTAGCTACATTTATAATTTACTCAATTATATTACATTGCAAGTTATTCTGTAGGGAATTTAGCTACAAACAAGTCACCCTGTAGTCAGATCAGCTAGAAGAAGGTACCTAATAGAGAGTTCAGCTACAAAAAAACCATCATGTAGAGAGTTCAGCTCAAACAAATCACCCTGTAGAGAATTCAGCTACAAACAAATTACCCTGTAGAGAGATCAGCTAGAAGGAGTTACCTTGTAGAGAGTTCAGTTACAAAGAAACCATCATGTAGAGAGTTCAGCTGCAAACAAATCCCCCAGTAGAAAGTTCCACTATGAACAGATCACCCTGTAGAGAGTTCAGTTAGAAACAAGTCATCCTGTAGAGAGATCAGCAAGAAGAAGTCACCTTGTAGAGAGTTCTGCTACAAAGAAACCACCATGTAAGAGAGTTCAGCTGCAAACAAATCACCTGTAGAGAGTTCAGCTAGAAACAAGTCACCCTGTGGAGAGATCAGCTAGAAACAAGCCACCCTGTAGAGAGTTCAGCTAGAAGAAGTTATATTGTAGAGAGTTCAGCTACAAAGAAACTACCATGTAGAGAGTTCAGCTGCAAACAAATCACCCCATAGAGAATTCAGCTACAAACAAATCGCCCTGTAGAAAGATCAGCTAGAAGAAGTTACCTTGTAGAGAGTTCAGCTACAATCAAATCACCCTGTAGAGAGTTCAGCTGCAAACAAATCCCCCAGTAGAAAGTTCCACTATGAACAGATCACCCTGTAGAGAGTTCAGTTAGAAACAAGTCATCCTGTAGAGAGATCAGCAAGAAGAAGTCACCTTGTAGAGAGTTCTGCTACAAAGAAACCACCATGTAAGAGAGTTCAGCTGCAAACAAATCACCTGTAGAGAGTTCAGCTAGAAACAAGTCACCCTGTGGAGAGATCAGCTAGAAACAAGCCACCCTGTAGAGAGTTCAGCTAGAAGAAGTTATATTGTAGAGAGTTCAGCTACAAAGAAACTACCATGTAGAGAGTTCAGCTGCAAACAAATCACCCCATAGAGAATTCAGCTACAAACAAATCGCCCTGTAGAAAGATCAGCTAGAAGAAGTTACCTTGTAGAGAGTTCAGCTACAATCAAATCACCCTGTAGAGAGTTCAGCTGCAAACAAATCCCCCAGTAGAAAGTTCCACTATGAACAGATCACCCTGTAGAGAGTTCAGTTAGAAACAAGTCATCCTGTAGAGAGATCAGCAAGAAGAAGTCACCTTGTAGAGAGTTCTGCTACAAAGAAACCACCATGTAAGAGAGTTCAGCTGCAAACAAATCACCTGTAGAGAGTTCAGCTAGAAACAAGTCACCCTGTGGAGAGATCAGCTAGAAACAAGCCACCCTGTAGAGAGTTCAGCTAGAAGAAGTTATATTGTAGAGAGTTCAGCTACAAAGAAACTACCATGTAGAGAGTTCAGCTGCAAACAAATCACCCCATAGAGAATTCAGCTACAAACAAATCGCCCTGTAGAAAGATCAGCTAGAAGAAGTTACCTTGTAGAGAGTTCAGCTACAATCAAATCACCCTGTAGAGAGTTCAGCTACAAACAAGTCATCCGGTAGAGAGATCAGCTAGAAGGATCACCTTGTAGAGAGTTCAGCTACAAAGAAATCACCCTGCTTCATCTTTTCTTCTTCCTGTGGTAAAGAAAAAATGATAGGTTAAAAAGCCCTAAAGCCGGCCATAGGCCGGCTTTGGGGCATATAAATACAAAAAGAAGTGAAATCTAATCCAAAACAGCCAAGCTGTAAAAAAAGAGTGCAGCCCTCAGAAAGGCTATGGTGAAAAAAGATGTGAAATCCAAGGTGGTGGCCAAGAAATGGCTGTGATGGTAGGTTAATGGTAAAAATTTTAATAACGACAATTCAGGTGAATTTTGTGTCAAAACCAAGAGGCACCAAATTCACCTGAATTGTTGTTATTAAAATTTTTACCATTAACTTACCATCACAGCCATTTCTTGGCCGCCACCTTGGATTTCACATCTTTTTTCACCATAGCCTTTCTGAGGGCCGCACTCTTTTTTTACAGCTTGGCTGTTTTGGATTAGATTAAGTTGTCTCAACCAACAAAAATAAATTTTGTGAAATATTTACGTTCATGAATGTTTTCTATTTGAAAATATTGTTTGGTGGCTTGTCGTAAAATTTGTGGCTAGACAGGTCACTACTAGTGCACTAGTTTGACTGCTGAGAACTGAATATGCTGTTGGAGAAAAATTGAATGGCCTACAGGTCCCTTTCAGCCAGAATTAGTTTGCACGCCATTCTCAATTAGCTCCAAATAAAGAGGTTAAGGCAGACCTAGCTCAGTCACAGCTGCAGGGATCCATTACAATTACGTACAACAGATACTGGGTTAACATTGTCGTACCTTGATCAACTTTTGTATCTTCAGCAGCAATTTCACAATTATTTCTGGTGCATGAGACCAAGGAAACAGCACAGGCATGTAGTGACAATGGTGCTAGCTTCTAATCCCAACAGAGTGCTTACTGCAGATATAGCATAGAGGTGTAAATTCACTGGTAAGATGTTTTCGTGGCTTACGCTGCCCACAAAAATCTAATACATCAAATTATATTACACTAAATTATCTCAAGCAAAAATTTCCCAATTTAAGATATATTCTTTTAACAAGTGTAAAGAAAAATTAGAATTTTACGTTTGAGTAAGGATCACAAAAGAAATGAAACAAGGGGGGTCATCTACTCCTATGGAACCTCCCATAACAAACTCCCTGAATTAAGGACACAATAGAAAAAAAACTCCATATTAAAAACAAAAAATTTGGTCCCAACAGGTCTGGTTTATACATTTTTACCTGTGAAAGAGGAAAACCTCTATTATTACAGCAAAAAGTGGCCTGTATCCCAAAATGTCCGAATAGAGAGATTCCACTGTAGCTGACAATTAATTCCTACTTCAGCCTGTCAATAGTATAGCCATGACTGAAGTAGGGATTAAATGTCAACTAGTATACCGGTAACTGCAGGTGCAGATGACCCCCCTTGCTTCATTGTTTCTTTGATCCCCACTCAAAAGTAAAAAATTTACCACTTGTTTTTTGCAAAAACATAATTCATTACCATTGCATACCACATCAAAGGAAAGAACATTGTAATCAGATGACTGGACACACTCCTCAATTATCAATGACTGAAATGCAAGTTTCCATTCTGCTTCTTTTCAGCTATGCTCCACCCATTTAATTTATACAGCATTACAAATGAATGACAGTATATACAAGAAATGCACTCTGAAATTATTCCAGTTACTACAGAAATCATGATTGAATTCAGGTCCCAACTATCATCCAGTGCAAAGCGGCCATTTTGCTTCAATTCTAGCTAGGGCCCCTTCCAACTATGTTTCATCACCTGTTGTACAGCATTACAATTGAAGAACAGTGTGAGAAATGCTTCTCAATCCACTCACACTACAGAAAAAAGCACTAAAGCCATGCCAGGAGTTACCACCACTCAACACCTATCCGATAGGGGAGAAAGAGATGGGACACAAAGAAGGACAAAGGTAGGTCCATGATGAATGTAGTGTAGCTGCTGCAGTTGGTGAAAAGGCACATCTTGGGTTGAAGTGACATCTAACAGTGAAGAAATTAAGCCTGAAGCTTTATCCATAGTCAAGTTATGCTTGGCTGGAGGCATTGGGCAGGCAGTCAGTCAGTTAGTAGAAACTTCAGTCAAAACATGTTTAAAAATTTCATATACATAGAAGCTTGTTGGATTGGTTTGGGGTCACTCTGAAGACATTTACAGTATATGCCTAGACAATGCAACCTGTTGTGAAGAAAAAGTGAGGCTGGTTTTTGGGTAATATTCTTGGGAAAGAAATCTCTAACCTCCATGATCCCTACTATACACTATATACACTGTATGTACTGCCATACTTTATAAGCAATAATGAGTCCAACACTGTCTGTAACTAGTATAACAACCTCATGCTCCAATTCTTTAAGTTTCACCATCTTGTTGCCTATATACTACAGACTGTATAACTTTTATTTAGATACATGCATGCATGCATGACTACAAAGATATTATCTGTGTCATTCATTTTACATTTCTTTTAACAAATTTGTTTCAACTATTTTTTATTGTTCCATGCAGAGATTTGACAGCACACAATTGTTTGGTTGGAGAAAACCACCTCATTAAAGTTGCTGAATTTGGGCTGTCACGTTTGTTGGATGCTGAAATTTATGATGCTTGTGCTCACATCAAGTTCCCTATCAAGTGGACTGCACCTGAGGGATTGGCATACCATAATTTCTCAACCAAGTCAGATGTTTGGTGTGAGTAGTGGACACAACTTGGGATATTGTCATGTTATGATGATTCAATTCTTATTGAGCATAATAGCAACATGTCTCTTGTTACAGTTATCCTAGTCTTTTATGGTTCCTTCTTTGTGTGTGTGTTTGTGTGCATGCGTGCGTGTGTGTGTGTGTGTGTGTGTGTGTGTGTGGGTGTGTGGGCGTGTGTGTGGGCGTGTAGGTGTGTGTGTGTGTGTGTGTGTGTGTGTGGTCACTTCCTTGGTCACACCTTTTACTACTGTTTGTCTTAATTTTTCTACAGTTTTCAAGAGAACGCTGTACAGTCATTTTGTTATGTGGGTTTACTTTGTCATGGCCATGTTTCACACCACACATACAGTATTATTCTATTTTAGCTTTTGGAGTAGTGCTTTGGGAGCTAACCTCACAGGGTAAATCACCATATCCTGATGTGGAGTTGTCACAAGTGTTCAAGGTGTTGGAGAATGGCTATCAATTGGAGTGTCCTGTTGGCTGCCCTAGAAATATCTACTCTATGATGAAAAAATGTAAGTTTATAAAGTTCATCGTGTATCTGTTTTTGTTATGAAAGATTGTTGAATGTTATAATACTTGTTTGTGCTGGGAATATATGCAGTGTGGGCATATTATTAAAGAAATATCCATAAACTTTACTTTGTTGGTGAAGAACAGCACCAACTGCGAAAACCTGGATATCATTTTAATCACACACTCAAGGGAAGTTCTATTTGTCTAAAGGATTGGTGCAATGTCAAATCAGTAAGATACTAACCATCATTCTTTCTTCATTGATTATACCTGTGTTGTAAACAGGCTGTAGGACCAGGTGTCTTACAGACCTTCAGCACTTGTGCTGTAAAGCCTTAATAAACAAAAATAAATAAGTGGTGAAGTAAAGAGATATAGACTTACCCAACAATTGATTTGCCAGCTCAATCATGGTGATGGTATAAATAACCTTACTGGATTGCATGATCTAGCTGAAACCTTTCTTATTTATTTCAATTACAATATCATTTACACCTGAAGATGTGTACAAAGATCAAAGACTTGTTGTCCTGCCTGACCTTTCTTGCTAAAGACAGCTGCTGCATCTATATGTGTATCCTGTCCAGGTTGTTTAATAAAATTAGTTAATCATGTATACAGACTATTCCCCTCATGATAGGGTCACTGCTAACTTGGTATGTACCTGTGCACCGAAAGATTGATAAACATTTATCTACTGACAATTGACAGTGATTAGTATGATTCAATAGTAATACAACTACAATCACATGTTCACCAATTAGATAGAATACAACTACACACATGCACTCTAGTATTACATACACACATACATTAATACAACATCCCCCTTATTGGTTGCTGTTCAGTGTTTAGAGTTCATTTCAAAACTTTTGAGGAGGTTTGACAACTCTGCCAGAGGATGTAGTAACTGGCAACAGCTCTGTGCTATGAGGTGTCACTTCAACTGTCACTGAAGAAGATTCATCATTTACAACATCATTGGACTGTTCTTCAGAATTTGGTAATTTCCTTAACTGACTCCTATTTCTTCTTGTAACGCTACCAGTGCTGGTTAAGAGTTCGTAGGATCTCACTCTTGCATCAGCCTGTACAGTAGCAGACATCTCTTCACTAGGTAACCATACTCTGTCCCCAGTCAAGGAAGAACCTTATGTCTGCGGTCAAAGTTATGCTTCTGTTTGTCATTAGCTTTCTGCTCTTGCTCTCTCAGTATTGCAAGGTCTGATACTGTGGGCTTTAACAACTCTAATGAAATTGGTACAGTTTTTCTTATTGAATGATCCATTAGAATAGCTGCAGGACTATATCTGCATGCTAGTGAAGTAACTCAATAAACCATTAAAGCAAGGTAAAGGTCTTCAGCTTTATCACACTTTTTCTATAAGCCCTTGAACGTTCTGATGACTTTTTCAGCCTCTCCATTTGCTTGGAGATACTTAGGACTGCTTGTTATGTGTACAAAGCCATAATCTGTAGCAAACTTGGAGAAAACTGTTGCAGAATATTGCAGGCCATTATCTGAGATCACAACTTGTGGAATTCCATACCAAACGACTATTGATTTTAATGGTTAACAAGAACAGTAATGACATCAGTGTACTGAATTTAACAATCTCACGCAATACATACTTTGAGCATTGTATTCAAACTAAAGGTGGGCCGATACCGATATCAGTATCGGTATCAATGCCGATACCAGTGGTATAGGATCGCCAGGATCGGATCGGATCGGTAATACGTACAAGGTACAGATACCACCAGTATACACTCACCACTCTTATTAAACCATCTCTAGCTTAGTTTCCAGTAGCAAAGCAGTGAAAATAAAGCCTTTGTTACTCTTTTCCAAGTATTGCTACAATTGCTCCATGTGTATCCTAATATATTAGAGCATATGAATCCTTTGTAATTAAATGGCAGTGCAGTTGTTCCTCAAAGAAATAAGTTTACAACTACTTGGCTTGCTTTTTCATGAAAAGGTTTGGTTGCAAGGCTGTAACAAACATTGTAAAAGTATCGGCCGCCCACGAAATTACTGTGATATTTAATTATTTTAATAGTTAGCTATGTATCACAACAGTGAAACTTCTATAATAAACTTGTCTAGGCTTCAATGCTTAGTATCGGTATTGGAATCAGTATCGGCAGATAATTTCAGTACAAATACTCGTATCAGAAGTATCGGTAAAAAGTGGTATCGGTCCATCTCTAATTCAAACAAATCACTTTCAACCCTCTGCCATGGATGTTGTTTAGTGGTTTAGGAAAGTTGCAGGGAGAGTATGACATCAAATTGTGTAATGCCCTTTGCCCTGACAACCCCTTGACGCATTTCACTACCAGTGATGGCACAAGTTAAAGACGAGCTTGACAAAATGGAACAAGAAAATATCATCTCCAGAGTAGAATGCCCTATACAGATTGGTGTTGTTGTTGTACCTAAGTCAAACAGCAAGGTACGTATTTGTGTAGATCTCACACAATTGAATAAATGTGTCAAACGAGAGAGACATATTCTCTCATCTGTTAATCACACACTATAAGCAATGCTTAACTTTTCAGCAAAATTAGTGCGAACTCAGGGTTCTAGCAAGTTGAGTTTTCAAAGTAATCATCTTTGTTAACGACCTTCATAACACCCCTTGGTAGGTTTTGTTTCAATTGTTTACCTTTTGGTATTTCAACATATGAACATTATACTCTGGAAGGCTTAGAAGGGGTTATCTGCTTAATGGATGACATTTTAGTTAACGGATCTAATCAAGAACAACATGACAAATGGTTACTGGCCACCTTATAATGGCTTCAAAATGCCATATTACTTTGAACTATGAGAAGTATGAGTTTTCAAAAACTTCAATTAAGTACTTGGGTCATGTTCTAGACCATGAGGAAATAAAACCAGACCCAGAGAATATCCATGTAATTTGTTGAGACGATTTTTGGGAATGTGTAACCAATTAATTTTCGCCTGAACTGGCAGACACTACAAAGCCTTTATGTGACTTACTTCACAGTAAGAACCAGTGGGTTTGGGATCAACCACAGCAGAGTGCTTTCCATATCACCAAGACTATTCTTAGCTCTACCCCAGTTTTGTGCTTGGATGATTTATCATTGCCTACAAAGGTATCAGCCGATGCCTCATCATATGGGCTTAGTGCAGCATTCCTCCAGAAACAAACCAATGGTCAGTGGAAACCAGTGGCTTACAGCTTTCGAGCAATGACCAGCATAGAACAGAGGTATGCTCAAATAAAACATGAAGCTCTTGCTGTGACTTGGGTATGCAAGCGGTTCACCAACTTTGGAATGGAAAAAAAACAACAGCTCTGTCCAACTTAACACCACAAACTTTGGCAACAAGGTTAAGGTTGGTAATTGCTGGCATTCCCAGTAATGGTGTGTGGAGGTTTTCACTACATACAGCATGCATCTTTTTGCAATGTTCCTGTGAACTCTCCACAAACTTGTAAAGAGGTTTCCCTGGTTCTCGGAGGCCTCGAGAAGATTTTCGTAAGAGTGATGAAATGGGGTAGCTACTGACTCTGGACTTACTGTCACTTCTGCACCAGTGTCAATTTTGACTTCTAGCTGTGTGTCATTAAGATACAGGTTCACTGTCCAAGCTTTGCTTTCTGAGGAATGAACTGCTCCAAGAAAATTGTCACTGGTTCTTCCTCATGTGTATTACTGACTATATTGACTACCCTTTTCCTTGACTTACAAAGTGTTTGATAATGTCTTTTCTTTTGGCACTTATGAAATGTTGCTTCTCTTGCAGGACAGTGCTATCGAAGGTGGGATGGTGACTTCCCACATCTGGTGCAGGTGCCATTCTGAGGCGCATGAGTGATGAGCATAAATTCCTTGTCTTTGTACGATTTCTTAACTTTGTCTATACTATAGTCGGTCACGTTCACCTGAGCCCCTGCCAAATATAGTAATGTCAAAGAGGTGAACATGTGTTCACTCCCAATGGTTTTGTACTGGAACAAGCATGTTTTCATGTTATAAACATGTTTGCGCTCCCGAACCATCCATGCTAAATGTATGGGATATTTTTAAAGCCACATAACTCACTTGTTCTTGCCCTATCAAAGCGCTTTTTTGATTAACATTTCCGGCATTTAAAGGGCTTCACAGCACTACTAAATGTTTGGGCAGCTGGCCCATGTAACAAGAGTTATTAACAAGAAACGAGGGCTCAGGTGAACGTGAACAGACTATAGGATGCTCTTCTCTTACTATTGCTTGTTGCTTTTTGACTGTTTCAGACTGCTGAACTGTTGTGATTGCTTTTGTAAAGGTGAGGTCTGGGTCTAACTGCAGTTTCTCAGTGAGTGTAACATCTTGTAATCCAACTACAATACAATTTCCTTATGCAAGTCCCCATATTTGCAGTGTTCGACAAGAATGTAAAGAAATTATTGATGGAAGTTGTCTCCTTTGGTTGAACTTAGCTCGTTCATAAATCTTATTCTGACATTTGATAAATTGCTTCTCAAACTTCTCTTTTACCATGTCATACATCTTCTTTATTGCCATCCGATATAGTCCAAAAGAAGTTAGTATGTTGTCTGCTTGGTCCCCCATGTGATAAATCAGGTCATTCACTTGAACTTCTGCTGTCATTTTTTACTTTGGCAGCTAGTTAGATGATACCTTTAAAGCGCAGCCTTCATATCTACTTTGGCCATTCTTCCGGGTTCATGATGCTAAAACTCTCAGGTGCGGAGAATTGAAATGAAACTGCCATTTTCTCCTCTCCACTTCTCTTTCCAGTTCACTTTGTTCAGCACTAGAAAAAGAAATCCCATTCTGACACCATACTGTATAATGTTAACTGGCTGACAATTGACAGTGATTAGTACAATTCAATAATAATACAATTACAATCATATGTGCACCAATTAGATAGAATATACAACTATACATGTGCACTCTAAGATTACATACACTAATACTAAGCTGTCGTATCAAGTTGTGGAACAAATTGTTTGCAACAAACTGTTTCTAATATCCAATTTAGTGGTTCTCAGCATAGTTTTTGCTCAAGTAGATATACTATTTCCCTGTTTATAAGAGCTGGGTATCACTAATTGAAACACTGTAGTATTATATACAAACTGTTTTTAGACTGCTTTTGCTTCAATGTTTGTTGCTTTAAAAAAATTTAATGCCTTATATCCAGCTGGCTATATATTAGTAATATCTGGTATGCTTCAAGGATCAATCCTAGTTTTTTACTATGATGACGTGTCCTCTGTGGTGCATTGCTCAACTATCAAACAGAGAAGGATTATACAATATAATATACTTGTGCTTCCTGTTGCAGGTTTGTGATATGTGAATTGCTACATACATATGTATAGATTAGGAGAGAAGGTGACGAACCAGCCAAGATCATCACAACCACTGATGTATACAATTAAATTTACAGGGACGTAGCTAGCTTCAGGACTGCCTGGGCACAGGGTCTGACTCAGTCCCCATGCAAACTACCTAGCAAGAAATGTGAACCCATCTCTGTGGACTCTTTATTACACATTTGCTCTTGAAAAAAAAACTGCTTAAAAGTGAATACATTTACCTATCAATAGCTTATAGCTATACTGCTATTTGTACAGCTTGTTGGACTAAATATGAAGAGTATAGAAGCTAAACTCAACAATGGTAGACTGACTTATCCCAGTATCGACTTCTTTTTCCTCTACTTGCACGCACTAACTAGCATACTTCATAACCAACATTGAGAAAGCTTGAATAAACAAAGATCCACCTCCAGTAAGACGGACACCACAACTCCTTCCATCTGGCCTGTACATGACTGGCCTGTGGTAGGAATTGGCTTTTTGTCAATTTTCATCAGTCTAACATTACTATATATATAAGAAATGTCTAATAAAATGATTACTTTTGCACTGTTGTCCTCACCAAACTTTGCAGCACATGTTTGACTCTTGACCGCTCAAATCTTATAAGTAATCATGTGGTGCTGAACATTATATCGAAGTTTACTAAATTGATGGAGGAGTCTTGGTAAACTCAAGTATATGTGATTTTTTATAGCAACTGTTGGAAAGTATCACAGGACACTTCAAAGAGATAGAAAGTATAGTACATTTTAGTTTGCAATAATGGCAGGCGATGTCACTATCAGACTCACTGCCAAGGCATCAGTAATGATTGCCTGGGCCTGCCTGGGCAGGCCCAGGTGTAGCTATACCTCTAAAAATGTATTACTACAATTGTAAAACCACCTAAAACATGGTGTAAGCATGCAACTAATCATCAACCAAGTTATGTTATTTATCACTAAAGGAAAGTCCTACAAACTTTCACCATTGCTTCTGGCTGTCTTTCAACTATTTGTCTCATTTTCACAGACTTATTCACTTTAATGCTCTGTGTAAACTAGGAATTATCGACCAATGGTATATTTGTTATTGACCACATCTTATCATACAGTACAATATCTGCACAGTAGGAACCACAAAGGCTCATGAAAACATCACCCTAAAAACAATCTTAGGTTTACCTGACAACAATGAGGCAATATTGGTTAGGTAAAACTAAGCCCAAACAAGCCTTCAGATGGACCCAAAACACTTTCATCAAGTTGCTATGAAATTTTTGTGTGAAAAAAGTATTAAACGGAATTTTCTAGTGACTGACTGACTAACTGACTGATGCCTTCAGACAAGTGTAATTTGATAACGGCTAAGATTATGGGCTTGATTTTTTCACTGTTCGATGTTGCTTCAGCCAGACACATGCCTTTTGGCATATTTGCAGTATGTACAATGCATTCTTCATGGACTTACCAGTGGTCTCCTGTGTCCCTTTGCTGACAGTGAAAGGTGTTGATTTGGCAGTGGTGCATGATGGCTTTCCTTTATAGTGGAGCTCATCCGTATTTTTCATAGTGGCTATATACTTTGATTGCAGAGATTAGTTCTTGATTTGTAATGTTGTGTAACAGGTTGAACATACATATTATATAGCTGACAACAAAGCATTCACTTTTTAGATGATGATTGGTAGCTGGGGCATGTGGCACCATTTCTTTTGATATGGTATGTGAGGGTTCACCAGTCATAATAATTTTATTTTACAAAAATTACCAAACAAGTACACAAAAATTGGAATTTTCAACTAGAGTAGGGACCATAGTACATTGATAAAAGGCACTGAAACAAGTTGGATCAAGCTGGATTGTAGTAGGGTACTGAAACAAACTCCCTACCACAATAATTAAATCACAGTAAAGCAAGGAAATGCACAGTAGGGATATAACACTTCTTATTGTTTTACTGTGATTTAATGTTGCGCACTGTTTCAGTACTTTTATCAATGTGCTATGGTCCCTACTCTAGTTGAAAAAAATTCCAATTTTTTTATCTACTTGTATGAATTATTGACCAGTTACTAATATCACTGCCCCTCAAAACTCTGCCCTATCCTGCCAATGGTGATGTAATTTAGCATGTAATAATGTACATGATCACCAAATTTCATATATCAATCTCACGATTGGAATGCAAGAGAGAACTGCAACCAGTTTAATAACACAAAATATTATCTTTACCAATACAAAAAAAACAATGAAATTACAAGTCTCTAGACTAGTAACCTTCTTGAAGACTATAATAGAACAACCTAGTTATCTTTGCCAGTTCATTGTATGAGTAAACAAAAACAGATTAGGTAGCATTTTTTGGCAACGAGTCCAGTTACTCATGATCAGTCAAATGTGTTTTAATCTCAATTGTAAGGATCTATATTGACATTCTCTTTCTATATCTCCACTACTAGCCACAACTAATGTTTATCTGTACTACTTTTGTAAACACTCCATATGTTTGGAATAGTAAGCTACACAGCATATTAACTTCTAGTTGTTATATTATCCTTCAGCACCAAGAACTCCAAGCACTGTGGCTCCGTTTAATTAAATTATTCTTCAGCATGTACTTTGCTTCCCGTTGGAGTAGTCTTTGCTTCTCAGGGTTTACTCTACAAGCATGTTGTTTAAAAGTCTCAGAATTCCCCACATCTGTGGTGTAACATATAACATAACTTGTCCTTGAGAAAATATTGCAAGATTACTAATACTCTGTATCAGGGTCTGTATACGTAGTTCAGCAGCCTGTGGATGACTGAGATGGCCTAATTTGGACTTGAGGGTGGAAATAACTTGTGAATCTAATTACACAGTCATCAAACAGATTATCCTCATCATCTTTTAAGCTTGAATTCCCATCAGATTCAACTGTTATTAGGGGAAGTGGAGTTGCAGCTACTGACATACTGGCAGAGTCATTCCCTTTCATGTGCTGTCCCATAAGCATGTTAACAGAACACAGTTTGTGTCTTTGTTACCTACTATCGGGAGTGCTCAGTACATAGTTTATGTCATTGAAACAATGCTCATTGTGTATGGACCATGATATCTAGCAATAGGTAGTAAAACTAGTACCTTATCACCAACATTAAATACTTACTCTTCAGGCTTTCAGTCGTACCAAACATTCATTTGTATTTGCACTATACTCAAATGTTTCCTAACCACTTAAAAAGTTGTCACATACATACTCCAAAACACACACAGGATCATTATTTACAGCTAACCAACCTTCTCAATGGCACATGCCTAAAGACTTACTAGGCTGATGTCTAACATCTCTTAAACTCATTTTCAAGCTGGGAGGTGAATGCCCTTATCTCAATCCTTGTGACTGTCATAGCTGTAGCTTCTCATCGTGGTCTTAACCTTTTGAATTTTCTGTGGCACCTTGGGAATGGGAGTGATAAGCTGAAGATCTGTGCTGAGTGATATGAGTTTGTGCGTCACCTGTTGAAAAACTTTTGACATAAAATTATACCTTTTATCAGATTGAATGTGTTTAGGCAGACTCACAAGTGAGAAGGATCTTATGAGTACTATAGTGCAGACCATTATAAAACCAATGCTCAGATTTATATCCCCTACCTGGAACTGAGGATCACATTGATCGAGTTGGCCACTCAGAGTATGTTAGCAAATTTGATATGCTGAGGGGTTATTGTAAGATACCACTGAGCAAAAAAACAAAGGAGTTATTAGCATTCATAACACCTGATGGGCTGTTCCAATATAAGGTGATGACATTCAGCATGAGAAATGCACTTGCAACATTTCCATGTTACTGTATATTATGAGGTAGAAGAATGTGAAGCTTTTATCAATGATATAATCATATACAGTGACAACTGCAATGACCATGTCAAAATCTCCTTTGATAAGTAAGCTTAATGAAGCAAAGATTGGCCATTAATCTTGCAGTTGTTAAGAATGAATTAAGATGTGCACAAGTCAATTATCTAGGTCATGTTGTAGAAGTGAAATCAAGGTCAATGCCATATCACAGTTTCCTATTCCAAAAAAAAAGAATGAGCTAATGTTATTTTTAGGAATGGCTGGCTATTATTGGCATCCTTGCAAGAACTCCTCAGTTATTGTTGAATCACTGACAAATCTACTGCACAAACAGTGAAAGTTCTGAGAATGTCAATCTGCAATCCAGAAAAAGGTATTCTTACACACTGTCCAGTCCTAGCATCACCAAGAAACTCAAACTAGCTGTGGATGCTAGTGATGTTGGAGCAGGGGTTGTTCTCCTTCAAGAAGATGATAGAGGGATTGATCATCGATTGTGTTACTTATCCAAAAAAATCTACCATCTCCCAGAAGACATATTGTATAGCTGGAAAAGAATTGCTAACTTTCAAATTGGTATTGGCTCTGTAATACTTTCAGGTTTATGTCACTGCAGCTAAAGGGCCCTGTTTTTTCAATGACCACAATCTGTTGAGTCTGACATTTCTACATAAAGTATAGGTGGCGGAAAGAGGGGCTAGGATGCTGAAGTCCCCCTTGACTGGGGGGCTTAGCTTCCGCTCAGAATGATATCTTGCTGAAATTATCCTTCTTGGAGTGGGGGCTGAAAACTGTGAAAAATATTGATATACTCTAATAGATACCTGATAGAGCAGTCAAAACACTTCATAAAAAACGAATTCCTGAAAGTAGTCTAAAAACGAAAAACAATTTACCTACAGCGGGAATCAAACTACTGACCTCTTACTTGAAACAGTATTACCACTGTACCAAGTGTCAAAGGCTATTTTGTACCGTTTATAAAATTAATGCTGTGCGTTTATTAACCCTGTAGTCAACATCACCTTAAGAGTTTTAATTAACTGCAAATAGCCTGTTATAAGTACTTTTGACTAAAATAAGTTGGTGTTGCTTGTATGACTGACATTTATTGTGTTATTGACTTAATAATATTCACCCCCTATGCTTTTTGTATGTATATTTATTTTAGACAGAGAGCCATAACAGACTTCCTGTTTTTTTAGGAGAGATGTGTTACTAGACTTTGTATGCACATGTACATGTGTATTAATTAACTAGAGTGTGCTATAACAAGAATTCATTTGATGCCTTGTGTCCTCTTCACCACGTGTATTTCAACATCATAACACTGGTGATATGTATGGTTGTGGGACTGAGGTGTTTCAATAAGTACTTTTTCACATTTAGGTTGGACTTGGGAGGAGAATGACAGGCCAACATTTAAGGTACTTTATCAAGAGCTATGTGAGCTGTCAAGCAGTGATGAAGGTTAGTTGCATGCTTGATATGTCATCACCCATGACTGTTGTTCACTATCTGTAGTTGCTGAAGATGACACTCAAGCCGATTCTTTGTCCCATTCAAAGCGAAGTAGGTCATTGGAGAATGTCTCTTGTTCTCAGCTTTGCAATAAAGTTTATTACAACATTGCTCGTGATAGATCTGCTTCTAACCCCATGTCAATGAAATCTCCTAAGACCCTACCAAAACCTGTGATGAAACTGCAAAATAAAGGCAAGGTTCTACCAGTCTCTTTGCAAACCAGTGAAACAACTGTAAAGAATAGTGTACTATTACAGTCAAAATCGACTAAGCATAGCTCTATAGTAGTATCGTCTTCCATCAGAAGTAAAACTAACATGTCACAGGATTCAAATGATTTCAGTTTGCTGCAACCAATTAGTGATGACCCTAACCATATCATGGAAGAAATCACAAGCATCTCTGCAAATTTAATAGACATTGCCTCGGAGAGTTTTAGCGTTTTCAACAGATCCTTGGAGCACTTTGCCCAACTGTCGGAAAAGATGTTACAACTAGCCCAAACTCAGAACACCAGCTATTTAGTTTCCACGATGATTGCTATTGGCAAGTTGAGAGAAAAGATAGGGGATTTCAGAAATCTACTGACACAGATAAATTCCAATCCATCGTGTGATTATACCAGTCAGCTTGAAGTATCTGTGAATGGTATTTCTAAATCCTGCGGGGATTTATATAATAAACTATACTCAAACAAATAAACGTTTTAGTGCATGTATGTGTGTATATGCAACCATTAATTGTAGTGTATGTACTTTTCGAAATTGTAAGTTCATAAAGATACATCTTTTAGGTTTGTATGCAAAGTTTTGCGGTGCTTATGAGCTCCTGGTACAATAGCTGAGTAACCACATAGCTCATATCATTATACTTACTGTACTACCAGGATCAGCTATGGCTGAAAATTGTCATCCTTTTCTCTTTCTTTGTATAGTAGCAACAGTGGCAAGATACAGCACAGTTAATATGGTGCTGGGAAACCTCTAGCAGTGAAAATGATTTGAAACTTTGGTGTAGCTACAGCTACTGTATGGTGTTTTCTGTAATAATGAAAATACAGGGTCATAGAAATTCATTAATAGTTGCAAATGACAACATTGCATGTCCATGTCCTACTTATAGAGTCATGATCAACAGCACAGTGTAATGTTCATGATGAATAGCCAATTCATTTTAGGATTTTTCACAGTTTAGTGTTAAAGGATCACTTATCTTTCATGCAGAGTGCCCATTACTATAGCATAAAAGTGAAATACGAACTTTTTAGGATAAAAATTACACAGACAGCAAGCATTGCCAAGCAATCACTAAATCCATGAGATTTAAATCCTTCAAAATTTGTATATATATATATATATATATATATATATATGTTGATATTCTATATTCCTCAGTCCTCCATGGGTATAGCATGAAGGCAAAACTTGACAGTCCTCTCCTACATCTCAGTCAACAGACCATTTATCTTTACATAGAGAACAATTTTCTACATAGCCAATATGAATTTGACATACTTAGTAAATGCATATTACATCTGTCATAACAATTTCCTCTGCATGTAATTGTTACTTAACAACATAAATTCTAGTTCTTCTGTAAGAGTTATTGTGCACATTAGTTAAGCACATAGTATTATGTACAAAATGAATGTAGAAAGTAGCAGTAATTGTCAATACCATGCATAAGTGTGCACCAGTTTGATCAACATGTAGTGCAGTTGACAAAAGATTCATTCTTTTGTCACCTTATCGGATCCAAACTCCCCCGAAGTCAAGATACTTTAATAGAACAGTCACCACACATAACACTATTGACTTTTGAGAATCCTCCACGGTTATTGAGTATGAAAACTATCATCTGCAGCACTATATCTCATCCACACTTAGCCTGCTAAGATATTTTTTTGCAAATGAAATGTACATGGTCTTTGTAGGAGGGCTGCACCCCCCAGAAGCTACTGTTAGCTATTTCATAATGTTTCAGGACTGAAATTTTTGATGCAGAGTAGAAACCATACTGCTTTCTAAGTACTCTACAGTGTACATTGATCAAGAGTTGTACAGGGATAAGTGAAAGTCATGAGAATACTGTTTTTTCATTGTAAAATAATTTTCGCATGCAAAAACTTGTACAAAAATTTCTTACTTGAAAATTTTTACATAGATAGAACTATTCTAATAGAGCAGTCATTCATGTAAATCTTACAAAAATGTTTTTACATGAAATTTTTATTATGAACATGTTTGCATGAAAATAAAACAAATTACGGTAATTCAGCTAACTATGTATGTAAGAGCCTCCATATACTTACTCCCAGGTGCACAACACTGGATCCACCCCTGCTCATATTAGGTGAAGAATACTAGACCTACTTCATTATTTTTAAAAGAATGTATATTTCATAAGCACAAGCCTCCTGAAAAAAATTTTCGTGTAAAAAATATTTATGTGAATGACTACTTGCAAAAATTTTCATGTAAGAAACTTTCATACAAGTTTTGCATACGAAAATTATTTTACAACGAAAAAGGCAAATTACAGTATGTATGTATGTAAGAATACAAGGATAAGGTCTATGTGCACGCTTCCACCAAACTACAGTGTAGATTACTTGTTGATCACATGTAGACATCTTCACTTTTTTTTGTTAATTTATTATTTTTCACTGTTGAACACGTTAAATCATACGGAATTTATAAATTGTGAAAATAGCTGCATTAGTACTATAGCATGATCTTTCTGATATCTTCCACATCTCAACTAAACATATAAAAAGATGTTAGCAACTTTACTGATCTTACAATAATCTTTAGAGTCCACCGCCAGACCTCTCTGAAACATATACTCCATAAAATTATATTATTTTGGAGTTCCCCTTGCACTTTAGATTTGGATTATAACTTAATTAAACAATAATATCACTACAATATGTACAGCTTTTTGCTACAGTATGTAGAGGATTGCTACATAGCATGCTTTCATGATATTATTTGCATTTTGAGGGGTTGAAACCAGTCACTAAGTGTCTGGATCCACCCACGAACTTGGTATGTTTATAAGGATTCAGGATGCTCATCTTGTTTACAACGTAATGTGGATTATAAAATGGTAGAATTGCATCTGGCTGACTCATACAGCTAGCATTTCTCAGTAATGCAAGAGAAACAATAAAGATGATGATAGTGGTCATTCTACTAGTGTGCTCTTTCCTTCAAGCTCAGTCTGAGGTAGGAAGCTAACCTGATGCATAGAATGATGTAGATTAATACATACTTTTCTTTCAGCTGATAAAGACCAGTGAAACAAAGACTTCATACATACCCTTCTTCATGCTGTACACTCCAAATAATATACATGCTGAAGTAGATTTCACTGTCACTCCTAATTCAGTTACAATAACAGAACTCTGTTACACTATTGCTGATACAACTAATGGTTTTCTTTTCAAGTTACCATTTGTACCAGCTAATGTCCTACAAATTAGTGCTGATGCTGTGGCAGTAACTAGATAGTGGAGTGAGGAATCTAGATAGTGGCCCAAAGTTATTTCTATCTGATGGACGTAGTGGAATAGGATTTGAAATGAAAGAGGAAGGAATTCGAGATCGTTGTCGTGGAATACAGGCAACAATGGGAGACACCTTCACATCAAGCAGCACATTTTCTGGTGTTACCCACACTTCAACCATTCTACCAGAGGAATTTGTCATAAGCATTATGCCACGTCGACGTTGGGGATCATGTTTCACTGCTATTGATAGTGGTTTGATTTCTCCAATTGGGTATACCCTCACCTTGTCAAGGTCTGTGGCTTAGGGAGAATGCCAGTAAGCAGTACATCACTGTCAACTATAATTTATCAAAGTGGATATACATGAGAGCTTATGAACTTTACCAGTGATAGACTGATAACCATGCACTAGGCTTAAATATTATTTTGTTTTTGGTATCATTACACACACACACACTAGGCTATTTTGTTTCTGTGCTTCATTCACAAAAAATAATGATCGCAATTCGTTGATTTGATTCTATGTATGGTAAAACAGCAAGCACATGATCAACCCATGCATTTATACATATGCATACACACACTGTATGAGTATTCTGGCTGCTATAAATAAAGCCTTAAAGGATATACTGCTAAAGTAGTAACTTAAAAACATATTATTCTTTGCTATAAACTCTATGGTTAGCACCTTCAGGTAATCAGCCCTGCATGAGAGACTTTAAATTCTACAGACACTCTATGTACAGTATGACTTGAGCCAATTATGCTCAAAACATTTTCCAAACACAAAGAGCTGAGTCATTTTCTCCCTACCAAGTTAGAATAAGTGACTGCTCTATTAGAGTATCTTAATCTTATTTCTGAATAATCAGTCAAGAAACACACTGCACATATTCAGTATGATATGTGAATAGGTAATAATGTGTTCATACTCTGTTTTTGGCACATCTGTGCATTACGCATTTAAATAAAATTTGTCCAAGATTATGCTAGCATATTTGGCACAAGCCTACACAATACATATTTCTGATCATATCAGTGTAAGCATGCTTCACTTGTTATTCGCTAAAATTAAAGCATTCTGGAGGAGCATCCCCCAGACCCCATAGCTGGAGTATGCTATATACATATGCTGAGTGTATGTATACTCCACATCCCGGTAAGTCAATCTACCCTCTCTACTGACATTTACCAGACAAGTCTTCTCTTCACTATAACTGTTTGGACATTTTGAATTATTGTTAATTTTATGCTTCAGATCAAAACAGTTAACCTAAATCAATGTGTGTGCCATGTGGGCAATTCACTATTCATTATGTTTTCTGAATTCAGTAGAGGTTTGATAACATGTTTCTGACTCCTTGCTACACAGGCTTTCAGTGGCCTACTTTGCAGGTCCCTACTGGGATAGTGGGATAATAACTAATATAAGAATAATAATTAAATTTCACATGCCTGATCTGACTGTTTTATTACAATTGGCTGAATACTTTAATAGAATACCTTGATCTTTTATTAATTACCCTTCTGCTGGCTTCAACTTATATCAAAGTGAACAGGTTGAAAACTTGCATATGACAATAATGACCACATTTAGGTGGTGAGACATAGCAATATGGGCAGGGATCTAAAACATAACTGAAATTAACAATAAGCATGAGACTGTAATACTATACAATCACTCTGTAGAAAATTCAACTAGTTACAAACAATTCACCCTGTAGAGAGTTTAACTACAAACAATTCACCCCAGGGATGTATTTAGGGGGTTTTCTGGGATTCCGGAAACCCCTTCTGAAATTTTACCTCGTAGGCTTGCATCAGGAACACCAGACTATCTTTGTTTGTATGCACGGCAACTCTCAACATACTGAATACAGAACTGGGCAGTATATATAGTAACTACATGTGTAACGGGAAACTTACATTATTAAAAACAGAATAAAAGATCAAGGTACTGTAATAGAGTAGTCAATTATTCTAATAAAGCAGTCACAATATTCAGAGAAGCAGTACTAGTGCAGCAAACTATGGTTGTAAATAAGGATTTTTTTGTATTTTATCATTTATATTTGGTGGCAGCCAGCCATTTTCAGCTTGCAGGTATCGACCTTTTTTTTTTCTTTTGCTCTTTCATGTTCCCTACAGCATACCAAACTGAGAGTCTGGAGCCCCCTATCTAAAAATATCTCTCTATGCCTATGATATTTAAGACTTATAGTAAAGGGAACCATGTATGCATTAGGTTAGGTTATCAATGAAATTATCTAGTATATGAAGCATTATAGTATTCAAACTTTGCTGGCTGTGCCTCCAGCACTAGAAACCACCTTGGAAATATCCTGGATATGCCCCTGCACCCTGTAAAGAGTTCAACAACTTATCCTGTAGACAGTTCAGTTATGAACAAACTATCCTGTTCATGTGTATTAATTTTAGAATAACATAATAATCAGCAAAAATGGTTGAATTGGAAATATCCACAAACAAAAATTCAACTCTTTATTAGATATCTTCCTCTTTTTGGCAGTAAAAAAAGACAAGTAAAGGGATCTCCTATGAGCCAGCATCGGAGTATGCAAGTACAACGATATCCATACAACCAACCTGTAAAAAAAAAGTTGCAGCCCCAGGATGAAGATGTGTGAAATCTAAAATGGCAGCCAAGAAATGCCGGCTGTGATAGTAAGGTAATGCTTGGTGATAATGCCAATTCAGGGGAATTTGGTGCTAAATCCTACTGAAACTTGGAGAAGGCAACACAAATTCCGTCATCTAAATTAAAAGTATTTTTTTTGTCAATAACCTAACCATTTCTTGGCTGTGGATTTCACATCTTTTTTTCACTCTGGCTTTTTTGGGGGCAAGAATTACCAGATATTTAGCTAGCTACATGCATAGCTTTAATTATCTTTTTTTTTGTATTTATTTTAATGGCCATGCATTAACAATATATATATATATATATAGGGCCACTCCAAATAAATTCTGTTTCCAGTCCTGGACTCAAGCATATTTACATGCGGGCGGGCGGTCCATTTCCATTATGAGATTGGCAACTTTTCAAGCCATATTTATCTGGCACAACCATAAAGAGCTGCATAAAAGGCATTCCCTTTTAACTTGCAAACTAAATAACACAAGTGTGAATTTGTGCCGACTTGATAGTACAGACACGTGAGCCTGTACAGTATGGAAAATAACCAGAAAATAATGTAAGAATACGGAATAATGGAATATTTTGAGCTGACAGCAACCGGACGCGGGCGGTGAAAGGGAAACAGAGAATTATGACAAGTCATGCAACTACATAATGCCGAAGCCAAAGCAGGCATGGCATAGTCTCGCGTGGCCAGACCGCTTTTTTTTCCAGACTGACCAAATCAAGTGAAAAAGAAAAAAAAGCGGTCTGGCCAAGCGAGACCGAGACTAGGTATGGAATACTTTTATTTATTTTTTTAAAGGCATGGCAAACTTGAAAATACACTGAAAAAACACATGGCACCAACGGCGCCGTGATCGATACAGAGGCGGCTAGCAAGATAGTCTGGCTCTTCGATTACAAATGAACAGTGTTCTACAGCAAGGGAATTCCATGCAATTCACCCATTTCTCCATTTCTCGTTTCCTGTCGGTTTCCTCTTTCCTGGTTTGTACCCGAAAACTGTGGTCACGTCCGGCCACTCGAGACTTGTTAACTATATATATGACGTCAGGCGCACACACGTTGAAATGCCCGTGCCAACGGTGCTGTGATCAAAAGTATCTCGTGTAACGGATCAGGACTCTTCGTATAAGTGAGATTTGTGTAATATCTTGCCTTCTGTTATAAAATATCATGTCGACTGTATGCTATTGCTGTTGCGTGCATACCAAAGCCAAATATGTTTTTGTCAATCATTCTGTGTGGGAGGGAATCCTCCCTCGCTGACACAAACCGTCTAGAATGCGGGTGATTTTTTTGTTGCCTATTTTAGAAGCCATATATGCAAGCATACATGTGACTGGTTGTAGCTGAGCGAAACGCCGATGCTTTATGCCGCCACTTTTCTTATTGCTGTTATTAGGCCCCTATTCGGTGATTATTAGTTTCTCATCCAGCCTTTCTAATTATTATGATGCGGGCGGGAGGGTATTAGCATTTTGCCATTATTTTATATTATTAACACACTGATGTACAGACCTTGTCCAAATTGTATTTCTTTCTTACTACAAACATTTCCTTCACCATCTGATTCTACTATTCGTGATAGTCAACTGTTTTTCGACAGCCAACTGAAAGCCTGCTGTGATAAAGTCGATAGAGTACGATTGCAACTGGCACTGCAGCAATTTGCTAAGGAAAACAACGGTTCTCCTGGCGATATATAGCGCATTGTAGCGTTCATCAACAAAAAAAATTATAACAGTTTGGTATCACGTGTTCTTCTGAGCATGCACAGAGTAAATAATGGCTTACCATGCGGTAGCTTAAGAAGGATGCGGGCGGTGGATGAGAAACTAATAATCACCAAATAGGGGCCTTAATTAACCACGTGTGCATAGCTATAGCTACCTATTTTGATGCTGAGGAAACTGGCTATCGTTATGCACCACAAAGAACGGCTCTTACTGGCAGTAAAATGCGAATATAGCTAATAGTTTTTAGCCATATAAAGGTAGAGTTACCAATATGAAAAATCGACATCTGCAAAATAATTTGCTAGCTAGTTAACTGCTGTTACATGTTGGACTAACTCTCACTTAATTGAATATAGCTGCAGTGGCAGTAAATTCTGTTGCCTTTTTGGGGTGGAAATTGATCGACATATCTTGGCCACCACTTTTGATTTTACAACTTTTTAATTCAGGCTTTTAGGCCACACATTTTTTCACAGCTTGGCTGTTTTTGTGCGGATTTAACTAGCACCAATAGTTTGTTCTCAAGTTTGTTAGAAACTGTAAAAATAAACTAATATCCAAATAACGTTGGACTCACACGATTGGGTATGGCTTGCCAAATTTGTGTCAATATACGTCAAGTTTTATGGCTGTTACAATAGCTAGACAAGATTATCAAGTGCAAGATCCAGTGTTAATCACCGTAAAGATGTATGAAAATCACTTGAGCCTGAAATTATTTGGATTAACATCTATTAGTTTATTTTTACAGTTCTACTGTTCTGAGTTCTAACAATAAAACTCGACCAAACTATTGGTGCTAATTATACCAAGAGTAAACTCCAGTATGGGTTGACAGCCACAGGTCCACAGGCTTCTCTTGAATTTACAGGAAGGGTGTTAATATGCTTTGGCTTGCATACACTAACTTTCGAGGGGCTACTCAATGTCGCCACCTCCTAAAGTGTTAACTCACTCAATCAGCACTTATATCATAAGCGTGAATTTACTATATAATCCAGAAAGACTTGTGGCTATCATTTTTGAATACCCGTACTGGAGTTAGACACTCTCTCTTTTATTATTTACTCTTGGATATATATTATGGATCTAAAAGTTGTTTTATGCCAACAAATTATGGTTTTAAACTGTTGAGAGAGCAAGTGATAAGAAAAAGGTGGATCCAATTCCGGGCTCACCCAGATGGTTAGCAACCTCAAAATTGAACCATACTTGGTATGTAACGTCTTTGTTGATGGGTGACTATTACTGTGGTGTGAGGAACCTTTGGCTATCATTCATTTAGTCTTCGTGGACACAAACCCATTTTTGGATGCCAAAATCCTGTTTAAATGATGCAGCGATGGTAATCATACTTCACCAATCAAACTACCAATACTTTTTAGTGAAGGTTTGTCCACAGAGATAGGTTGAATTGCAGTATTGTGATAAAAGAGCATCGTTTCTGGGAGTTACAGCTCATAATCTCATGATTTGCAGATATTTTGATCGATTTCCACCCCAAGAAGGTTTAGTAACAGCAGTTAGCAAATCATTTTGAAGACATTGATTTTTACATTGGAAACACAACATAAGGATGTAATTTCCCATCCTCTTCACTCACCCTCATCATGTCTGAGCACTTGCTTTAAATGGCATATTATTGTCATCATTCTTGCATATAGTGCTGCATGTGTAAAAGCCTTCTGTTATGTAGTGAAACTTTGATAAGAATGGCTGATTGGTCACTTTAGGAAGCTGGTGAAAAGTTTAAGAATTTCAAAGCAATAGCCAAAGGGATGTCAATCTCTGCATGTATACCTAGCTATCACCTTAGTAAAGTAGTAAAGCATGCAGTAGCTATTTAAGGCCTATTATAGCTAATATAAAAGCAAGGCTTAATATTTATAGCTATAACTATACAAGTATATTATTTCTGGTATAACCATGCATGGAGGGCTTACCACTAGTTATACAAATTTTGTTAGATAGTTAGATTGTTTACCCTCTACATGTTGGTGAAATACAAATGGTTGAATTACAGTGCATTGTTGTGATCATAGTCTTCAATCTGTGTATAGTGCTGCCGGCTAAACTTACTGGCAAGTAGCTGAAGTGCTATGTGAGAACATACACATGTACATCTGACCAGTACCTGACATTAGCTTTGCACTAGTTCACTGAAAGTTGATGAATGTAAACCTTTTATGCTTTTTTCTTACAAGGCATGATTGTAATGTAACATTACAGGTTAACTTGAAATGACTATGGAAGTCACAAAATTATTACAGTTGGATAATGTGACTTGCGCTGAGAGAGTGATAGGACAGGGAGCTTATGGTCGTGTACTTGAAGTGTCTGTACTTTGTGCTGCTAAGGAAATACATCATACACTAGTAGATTTTTCCAGTCCTCGAGGATTTACCACACTCAAGCAAAAATTTCTTCAAGAATGTGCTCAATGTATGGTGTTGTGTCATCCCAACATAGTCCATTTTCAAGGTATTTACTACCCCAGTAAAAGTACGCAACTACCATGGCTTGTGATGGAGAAAATGGATTGTAGCTTAAGGCAATATTTGGAGAGCTATGAACCAACTGCAGTTTCATTTCAGATCAAGCTGTCTATACTACATGATGTTTCCCTTGGTCTACAATACCTCCATGCTCAAGATATCTTACACCGAGACCTCTCCTCTAATAATGTTCTACTAAACAAACAGTTGGTAGCTAAAATTTCTGATCTTGGTGTAGCTAAGGTGATTGATCCAAATCATGCTAGATCAGCTACCCAAGCCCCAGGGACAGTCATTTTTATGCCTCCTGAAGCTCTCTCAGTTAACCCACGTTATGGTAAACCAGTTGATGTGTTCTCCTTTGGGTGTGTAACAATACATACAATGACCCATATATGGCCTGTTCCCAAAGATGAAACATATCTTGACGAAGTTACAGGGAAAAAGTTGGTACTTACTGAAGTAGAGCGACGAGAACATTATTTAACAAATATTCAAGTGTCTATCCAATTAAAAGAGCTTATTTTGCTGTGTTTACAAGATTTATCTAAACGTCGACCATCTGTTAATAATGTTTGCAAGACATTAAGTGAGTTACAGCCAGATTTGAAGGTATCCAAAATACAGTCTATCTTGCTTGATTATGAGCCATTACTGGTGAGATAATAGTTATGTGCGCACGTGTGTGTGTGTGTGTGTGTGTGTGTGTGTGTGTGTGTGTGTGTGTGTGTGTGTGTGTGTGTGTCCATCTATGTAGATGTATAACACACCTGCATATGTCACTCATCATTACTGACACAGAATCTGATACACACACTACTTTCACATCTCAGATCAAAGGAGCCACTCGGGCTACATTGGCAGTGTAACTCAGTTGACAACTTGCCTGGGCTACATCTGAATGTAGCTTGGACTACAACTGGCCAGCCAATTATATAAATGTTATGGCCAAAATCGATTGTTAATACTCACGTAATAAGTGCACATGACTTGGATTTGACCATGAAAAATACTCAGACAGAAAGAGTTTTGCTATCCTAGCTATCTTACGAGATGAAAAACATTGGGCTTAAGGAAATAATGCATTCCAGGTGGTTTTTTGGGTAAAAGGCTGTTTTTTAAGGTGCAAAAATCCACAAAACCATATCATGTATGATTTCTTACCAACCCCTACTATACAGTACTATTGTACTGTATGATATAGGTCTGACTAATCACATGTCACCATAAAATGGATATAGGAATATTAGATGTCTTAAAAGTTAAACAAGGAATAGGGCTTGGTGAAAAAGCCTATGAAAAAAGAAGGGATCACTGGATTAAACTGGCAAGGTCATGGTTAGAACAAATAAACCCTCATTGATTCTGGTTACTTTGATATTAGCTAACTTATGAGCCAATAATAGGGATTTGTAGATTTATTCAATGTAACCGCGATCCTTGTCGATTCAATCTAGCAATTCCCTTTTGTTTTGTGGGTTTTTCAGCGATCCCTATTCCTTATTTTAATACTTATAATTGGAAATGTAGTATTTCTAATAATATTGAATTTAAAGGGTATTTCTTTACTTTATAAGTTTTGTACTTTTATGAATTCATCTGCAAGCAATATTTCTCAATATTTTGTCACTTTCATTATAGGGAGAGAAGGAAAGGCTAACCAAGGAACTTGACATACTTGATGATAAGTGTACTGCTGCCAATGAACGCATTGATCATTATAAATGCCTTCATCGAATGGCGAAACAACAAGCTGACAGCTACCAAAGTGACCTTTGCAAGGCAGAAGAAGAACTTAAAAATATGAAAACTATGGTAAAGTTGTAATTGTAATGCATTAGTTTCCCAAAAGACTGTTATACATCAATGACCATTGTTTAGTCTGTGTGTACTGCGATTGGTTTATTACAATATCTAGATCAAAATTAATGGTCGTTATAAGAATTTGATTTTTATATTAGAACTCCATGGCCTTTGCTCAGACATCTTTTTAAACTAATAAAAAGCACTTCTACAATGGTTATTTTATCTACAGACTGATTTTTAATCAAGCAGTTCACCCTGTAAGGATGACAACAAATAGTTTCTCTTAATTGTACACTTGTTACACATGTGTTTGGCTTTCATGTTATAGCTCCACCATTATGTATTTCTCCAATTTCTTTTTTTACTACCAAAAGGCACCCTAGCCCTTCTTAAAATCACTGTATCATTTCAATCAAAGTTCATATACCACTGAAGCAAAATCATCAATAGAGACACAATAATATTATGTATTATATTTACAAAAGTCCAACCACTGTGTTCTTAAACTGGCAACCTGAGATATTGATGGTTGCTGATTTTCAACTTACTCTCAAAAGTGATTTATCCTGTAGGCACGACAACAAATTGGCCATTTAATAACAATAATATTATTGTTCATTAATTTGCAAATGTGTACTAGATTCCAAGCATGGCTGATACTGATTCAGAAGTTTGCACCTTTAAGTGTGCTGAATTTCAAGACAATTGGATTGTCGTTGTGCAAAAGAAAATTTTAACATGAACTCTGTGGACTTGTATCTCATGAATTCATGAGGTGGTGCCACTCAAAATTTGTATGTGGACTACCAAAGCTGGAAGTAAATTTAATAAGGAGGGAGCACAGAACTGTGCTTTTGCCAAAATTGTTTGTGTCAATGACACACTTAAGCACACTGGCTTCTTTGACCACAAGACACACTGACTTGTGTTTTGGTACATAGTACAAGAAAGACTTTATTATAAATTGTGATTTTTTAATGAAATTTAATTCAATAAAGTGTAACAGTTTGCATTGTCAGGAAAACTTCAAAGTGTACAAAGATCATTATAATTAACCTTTATGGTTGGATAAATCATACTCATGTTAGCAAATTGGTAAATAAAGCAATGCGTATTTATCGTGTTTTCAGTGTTTGTAGCTAGACCACCACTTTTCTACAGTTGAATAGCCATAGTTTTACTTTATATTCTTTCATGGTACAAATGTTTATGTAAAAGTATTTTTGTATGATTTATACTGAATGAAATTTATTTGCTGTACAGCAGTTATTATTATGGTATCTCAATCTTTTGCAGCCCGCAGTGGTAGTATTTCATACCAATATTTCAAATCTGTGACCAGTAAATGCCAGATTCAGCAGTTTGGAATTGCTGCTATAGCATGTTTGTTCCTTGGCTCCCCTCGTGTGTTGCCTGGTGATTCTGGTAAATGATTCACATGGTAATTACTGACTCCACATTCAGGTTTTGATGAGTGATTTAGCTACATCAAGAGTTCAAATTATGAACTTTTGTTTACATGTAAATTACTATTGATAAATTTCTGATCTACAGTAGTATATTCTTTAAAATGTGTACTCTGTAAAGATTTAATCTTTGAAACTCATAACTAGGCTTATGCTATATAACTCCTACTTCAAGATTAAAACTCTACAAAAGGTTGAATATAGTTCTCCATTTATCTGTTCATCTGTCCTCCACTCATTTGTCTTTCCACATGTTGATTTTGTTGTAATTAATTATGCGTATTTTGTTGTTCAAGCTCAATACATGCAAGGAAGACTTTGAGAAAGAACATAAAGATCATGAAGATCAACTCCAGATAATGAGAAATGAAATACAAGAGCTTGAAGAACGATGTCAGGAAAAATTTCATAGTGCTCCAGAAAGCCAAATCAGTGAAATACAGGTAATAAATTGAAACTGTAATGATTCAGCACATACAGTAGATGTGGTCACACACACATGCGTGCATACACACTCATGTATATAGATAACACAAATGTAAAGGAAAGTTGTGAATTTTACAAGCTATTATAGAATTTTGTGTGGGCAAGATCAAAGGAAAAAGTGTACTTTAAATTTCATAAAGTACACTTTAGGGCAAACAGTGCTTTATTGTATGATTAAAGCACTCTTTGCGGTGCAATAAAGCACTCTTTGTGGGAAATAAAGCACAGTTGCCCACGTGCTCTAGTGCAGGCTAATAGCACGTGGCGCTCATGCCAATATGACTAATCACCCAAGCTGGTGCAAGCTGATAGCCCGCACCACACTGAGTGATCAATCACCCCAGCCAACATGAGTTCTACCACTGGATTGCTTTATAGACATATCTAAATACTTCGATGATGGGTGGGAGAAGGTAACGTTTCTGTTAAGTCCTGGAGATATCACTGAAATACTTCACCATGTGTCACAATAGAATTGATAGTGGGTTGTGACCAAAACCTGCCAAAATACGTGATGAACGTCTATCATGCCAAACTATGGTGAACTATGCATGAGTTACTTTTTAAAACTAGTTTGTGTGCATTTGGGCTACTAATAATCCATGCAACGCATGTTAATTATAAGTCCTAGTGTATGGCTGCAAGCTACCACTAGAAAGTTTGAAATGTTACTGTTATTGATGTTTAAATTTTGCTGATCAATTTTAGTCTGATTACACCTGCATTACAGGGCAGGTACCGGTGCTAGTACTCTAGATTCTTTAATAGCAATTAGTTTGGCCACCTTTCTTTTGTTAATATGTGGCATTGCAGTATTAGTATACATGCTAAACTCTAACTATTCAGGGAATCTATTAATAGCTTTATTGTTATCAGGGTATCTATACACTTTAAATTGCTACTGAATGGTATTAAAATGATCATGCACAATTAAAGAACGATATAAAACCATCACTTATATGTACCTATGTCTCAATACTGGACTTTACCATAATTTATATGTGACCGTCTCAGCCTAGTTCACACAAGAACATGTTTGCAATGCATTTTGCAAAAATAAAACAACAGATTTTAAAATATTGGTGAAATTATGCATGCCACAAAGAAAAAATATGCAAGTTTTCATTGAGCCATTACTCAGGGAAGCTAGTCTCAAATCAATTAAACCTTTACACCATCTTACGTGCCAGTTCATGGAGAGTTCAAAAGATCTCCGTTTAATTTCTGTAGTCCCAATGGCATGCTTGTCTCACATGTTTGTTTACGGTGTGGTAAACATAAGCTATGTCATTTGTTCAATAAAGCTGCTTTCATACGTATATACGCAAGTGACTACAGTGTTGAAAAAGTACCTTCATTGATTTGCCAATTTATTGTGAACATTTTAGGCTATATCCCAATGTTGTAGACTGGAAGTTATGACTGTGAACATAAAAACCTGTAGTTTATTTTCAGTATAGTTGATGTACAAATCAATGTCCTTGCTTTTCCTACTGTCTAACATTACAATTCCAAAACTACTCACCACTATACTGTAATTTGGTGGTCCATTCCTTTGAAATTGAAGATGATGCTTACAAAATAATAATAAATTCAGAAGTTGTGCAAACTAGGCGGTTTTGCAATGGCAGTCACATATTATAGCATGCACACATATACATGCATATCACACATGGCCACATTCTGGTATACTTTTGTCATGGTATACAGCTGAGTTGTTTTTGTAAGGGATATTATTTTAGCCCAGAAGTTAGATGCGCCATTTTGGTAATTCATGTTACTGCTAATATACATACTCCCATTTAGCTACTTTCATGACAGCATGGCCAGAGACATAAATTATACAATTTTCTTTGCTGAAAAATTATTCTATTAGAGTAGTCAATGTTATCCGACTGCTTTATTAGAGTATCTTGGTAGAAATATTGAACTAATACGTTGCTATCTAACCATTGCTTGACTGAGATGTTAACCTGTAAATTGTATCTCATTACATGATGGATGTAATGGATCCCTAATTTGGAAATCCTGAAATCTCAGTTTCTTATTAGTGTTACAAATTAGTGTGAGAAATTCAAATGCGTTTCCTGCCTTGGAAACCTCCCTCTGATGAATATATCACTATACAGCAGGGGCGGCGGAGAACGGGCGGTAAGGGGGGCTGCAGCTCCTGTGAAAAAATTATGGGGGCTTAGCCCCCCTAAAATTATCTGTAGCTGTGATGGAGAGCCTAGCTTAATAGCATCATTCGAGATACTCTAATAGAGCAGTCAAGATCAAGATACTCTAATAGAGCAGTCACAGTATTTTTTAGGAGCAGTGTAGCAAGCTACATATGTAGTTATAAATAAGGAGATGGCAACTATTTCCAGCAAGTAATGACCTTTTTTTTTGGTCTTCAACTTACAATTAGGCCATGGCATCACCTAGTTAGGCCCCCAGCCCCCCCCCCCCCCCCCTAAATATAGGTGTCTCTGCCACCTCTGCTATACGGTATAATATGTAATGCTTATTTACATTTTTATGGTCACTTTTGTGATAGACACCTGATACTGAAAAGGTCAAAGGAGTTTGTTCAGAGAGGAGGATGCAAGCCGATAATCCAGTTCCAAAGCCTAGAGTATGTGCACATTGTACTTATGTTGACTAAGACTATATATAATACATGCAGCTACAGTGTATTATTATAATTAGACAGTGGTACTTAGTGAATGCTTTGGTATTTGCAAAGTATGCAGGGTTTGGCAGGTGTATAGTTAGTAGTTTGGTATATAGTTAGTTGGTATTTCTGTTCCTCAGATGTATGCAATGTTGACAGAAAAGGAAGGCATATATGATTTTTCTCCATCTGATGTAATCACCTGTGACATATCCATGGAACCACAAGGTATCACTTATTGTGTTATGTGCATGCATGTGTATCTATATATGGTATCGTATATAAGTCCTAGAGCTCTGTTTCGACTGCATGCTGCACAATGGACTGCTACCAAGATCAAGGTGGTAGTAGAGTGTATGTAGTGCAGTAGTGAGTAGTTCCTTTGATGATGCCTTGCACTGATTAATTCTCATGTGATATGTAATGATATGTAGTGTGAAAATGCCCGCATAACCTACATAATAGTTAGATGACATGAACCAGGGTTCTACAGGATTTTGAAAATTTGAAGGCCCTGGGCTGTAGCGCCCTCGCACAAGGGCCTGAGGGTTTTCTAAATCCCATAGAACCCATTGGTTCTTGATGCCTAACTTAATTAGACTACAACTCGTTATTGCACCTTGAGTTGTAAACAAAGAAATGTATCATTAATTACTAGAAACAAGCCCTCTACACCTCCCTCTAATTCAACGTGGCTGTTGCTACCCATTTGAACGATCATGTGTTTACAATGTTACAGGCGCGTGCTATGTTTCACAATACAACTAATTAGACTACAACTCTTTGTTGCATCTTGACACTCATATACATCTTGACAGCTGCTTGTAAACAAGAAATGTAGTGTTGATCAGTACATTGCGCCTCCCTTTACTTCAGCGCAGCTGTTACTAGTCATTTAAATGCCTATATGTTGCCAATGTTACAGGTGCATAATTGCCGTGTTTTGTTTGCCTCAGAGCGTGGTTTTTATTGGACATGAGCATGGCACTACAGGATATAGAGACCACATTTTCAGCCAATCAAATTTCAGTATCAATTTTGTAGTAGTCTAATATAATATTATACTATGCACAGTACAGTCAATAAGTAGGGTGAAGAGTAGTAAACAAATGACAATCTTACTTACTCCAACACTATCGGAATCAGAGTCAAGACTCACAATAGTGAGTATGCGGCTAAGATGTACATGCCTAAAAAAAAATTAGTGCAGGCCACTACTGTGATTACATATTAGCAATGGTATTGCAATCCTTACAGTAACCCACATGATATTTGCCATTTTAAACCCTACAGCTAGCTTTTAACTCAATATCAGACACAAACAATACTTGTATCTGTACTAAGTTACTCATCTAACATGAGGCGAGTCAGTGTAGACAAAGTTGGACAATTTTATTGCCATGTGTGCCCAGCTGGTTAGCTATCATTTGTCATGAAGCCATATGATTGTGGTCTTTACTTTTTACTTCTTCCTATTGCTATCAATGATAATTGTTGATTCACATTGAAAATACTAGTATCAGGCATTTTGGAAGTTTTTCAATCAAATTCTACCATAAACTGTTGTTTTGAATGAAATAACTTAGACACAATTGAAATTTTATCACCGAAACCTTATAACTTGGCAAATCTTATCATTTGGTAAATAATTGTAAAAGTACAGAAATGTGTTCTATAACTTCTTGAGTATTGCTGTTTATGTGTTTCAGGTACTGCTCAGGTTAGTGACTTTGTTGACTCTGAGAGCAAAGGTTCAATGTCCAGAGGTAATCTGACCACCAAAAGTCGTTGGGACTCAATAGAAGCTCTTGATGATGATGACTTAGTCGTGGATGATCCAGATATGTTCATAGCAAAGCATGACTTTTCTCCCATTGGTCCTGGCCAGTTAGCCTTAAAACAAGGTGATATAATCCATGTCAAGAGATATAATGATGTTGGGGATTGGTGTGAGGGAGAAACAGACAGTGGAGCCATAGGATGGACACCTACTGCGTATCTTGTCAAACCTAGTGGCTTAGAAAAACATTCGTGGTTTCATGGCCTAGTAACCAGAGAAGAAGCAGAACTGCGACTGTGTAGTGGCATAAATGGCAGCTTCTTGATTCGTGAAAGTGAAAGTAGACCAGGCCAATACTCATTGAGTTTAAGAAACAATGGACGTGCACATCACTACAGGATTTCTAGTGGTGATGGCAAAGATTGCTACTACATCTATCCAGATGCTAAATTCACTACATTGCGATTGTTAGTACGCCACCACTCAAATGAATCAGATGGACTGATCACAACCCTAAATTACCCTGCATTAAAGCAAGCTAAACTGCCAGTAAACAATCTCTTCCATGAATTAGACAAATGGGAAATCAAGAGAAGTGATTTAGCAATTGGTGTCAAGCTAGGCACTGGCCAATATAGTGAAGTATACCAGGCAGTATTGAAACCAAGTGCAAAGATGGTTGCTGTAAAGACCTTCAAGGTATTCAAAGTGTTAGCATTAACTGAAATCAGATTGGGACCAATAGAGTAATATAAGAACCCCAAATCGATTTGTCTATGAAAATTCTAAAATTGTGTGATACACTTAGGTTAGGGTATTTGTAGAGTTTTCAGACAAACTTGATTTGCTATACATTATTTCCCATGTTACTTTTTGACCACAATATCTACACCATGTACTCCTCCTAGTAAAAATACAGCTATGTCAGTATGGTGGTTAACAAAGAATAGAATTTGAAAATGATTGTCCAAATTTTGGAACCCAAGCGCATATTCAAGACTGTTTTAAAATATTCTCATTGCTGAGATGTCCTAAATTCATGACTTTTACCATTGTAAACTTGTGTGCAATATATATGCATTAGATAAAGCACTGCCATGAGTGCTATACGGGAAATATAGTACAAAAAGAGTGGGCGAGAGACAAATATAGCACAAGGTGAAGCCGAGTACTATATTTCATCTCGAGACCATTCTTTGAGTGCTATATTTCCCATATAGCACAAGCAGAGAACTGTCAACTTGAGGTACACACAAGACACACAAAACAATTAGAAACTCTCTGAGGAGTGTTATCATCGGTAGAATAGGCATTGCACCTGTGTTTCGCCTGCATTGCACTGTGCTGTGCCTTCATTAGTCGTTTTGTGAGTCTAGTCCGTCTTCTCAATACCAAAAGTTTTTGATTGTGGTACTTTAATAAGCATATTTCCATGATATTCCTAGGACTTATCCGTTTATGTGAGCAAAACGTAGTAAGAACGTCCACTGCTGCTGACCACAAGCAACCATCACCGAAATCTTCAAGTGTGTCTATATATTAAATCCAGTGGTTTTACTCCTACTGGTTGGGTTGACTAGTCAGCCAGCGCAGTCAGGCTATCAGCCTACACTGGCTTGGTTGATTGGTTGTACTGGCCAGAATGAGTGATTACTCACTCAAAGTAGGCTATCAGCCTAGCAGTTCTATGACCACCTGATATAGAACTGTGGTCTATTAAAGTGTTCTATATAGAACACTTGGGCTTTTATGGTGAATATAGACACTTTTTTGCTTTGATACTCCCATGCAAAGTTCTTTATATATATTATTTAGGATTATGGATACATAATTTAAAGATCCTTAATAACAAGTGAAAAACATTCATGGTGTCCTTTTGTAGGTTTCAATTATTTTTGCATTGTAGCATAATGTGCATGCTCGATGTTTTTATTTCGACAGGATGACACCAAAGGGTTTCTCAAAGAAGCTTCAGTGATGAAAAACATAAAGCACCCTCATTTGGTACAGTTAGTCGGTGTCTGCACTCAGCTGATACCTTTCTTTATCATTACTGAATTTATGGAGAAGGGAAACCTGTTATATTTTATCCGGGGCCCTGAAGGAGCTGACCTTCAGTTTGTGGCACTAGTGTACATGGGACAGCAAATTGCTAGTGGAATGGCCTACCTTGAAAAGCTCAACATAATACATAGGTTAGTTCCTTTGTACTTCTTACACACATATGTGCACACACATGTATTAAAGCACAGCCATTGGCAACAGTGTGAGACAGTGCAGTAGGGTAGCCGTGCACTACTCTGGTACTACTAGAGTTGGTGCTAACTAGGCCTGAGTCAAATATTCTCAAACTTTTGCCCAAATACTTTCAGGAATTTCCCAAAATTTTTACCTATTATGCTCTTCAGTGTTCCCAATATGCTTGCATTATGCTCCTCGGTTAGTAACATTTCTTATGAACATTTTAATTAGTGATTGCTCTATTAGAGTATTTCACTACAAAAGTGACTGTTCTGTTAGAGAGTATTGATCTGAGGACCTATGTACAATGCATCTGAGTGCTTTGTTGCAGTTTCCACTGACTGCTGTATTAGGGAATATTGACGGAATTAAGCTCCATAGTTCACCTAATATATGCTAACATTATGCTGGCATAGCACTCCAGCCTATCATGCCTTTTATTATGCTGGTATATTTGACACAGGCCTAGTGATAACTATATACTATTATAATAGAATATTCTGTATTGTTTTATGCAGAGATTTGGCAGCACGCAAATGTTTGGTTGGGAAAAACCATCTTGTGAAAGTTGCTGATTTTGGTATGTCACGTCTGTTAGATGCTGAAATATATGATGCTCGTGCTGGCACTAAATTCCCCATCAAATGGACTGCACCTGAAGCACTGGTGTACAATAAATTCTCAATTAAGTCAGATGTTTGGTGTAAGTTAAATAAAGCACTTCCTATAATTTATTGTTGTTTGTTGTGTACATATATATGTACAAGTAAATAAACGTACATACGTCTTATTGAGTATGTAATTTTGTGTGAAAACATATCTATGTGACAACTGTTGGTGTCTAACTTTACTAATTGCAAAAGTGTGTGCATGTGTGTGTATGTGTGTATGTGTGTGAACGCATATGTGTACATGTGTAATATATATTATATATATTAGTATAAGGAAATTTAGGAATTTTAAGTTCGATTAGAGATCATAAAAAAATAGTAGGGAAACAAGGGAGGTCGCCTACACCTTCAGATTTACTAGTGAACAAGTGAACATTAATTTTAATCTCTACTTCAGTGTAAAACCATGACTGAAGTAGTGATTAAATGTTCACTAGTATGTATATAGGCAATCTCTATGATCCTTAGTTGAGCTTCAAATTCCCAATTTTTCCTTATACTTGTTTGTTTACCTTTCTTGTAACACTAGGTATTATGACTGGTGAACACTTGCACGTCCTTTCAAAGAAAGGATGACGCCAGAGTTAATGTTTCATCTGAATGTGCACTCCAGCTATCAATTACTGGCTTGAAAGTGAAGTGGCCATTACGCTTCACTTTCAGCTATGTTCAGCCCATTGCACAGCACTACAAACGAAGAACAGCAAGAGAAGTGCCTCTGCAATTAATCCAGTCACCCTGAAAAATAGGGATGATTTGCATGTCCCAACTATCAATATTACTGACTCAAAAGTGAATGGCCATTACGCTTGCTTTCACCTATTTTCAGTCTGCTATACAAATGAAGAACAGTATTAGAAGCACCTTTGCAATCGATCCAGTCACCATGTAAAATACGGATGATTCCCATTCACAACGTAGGGAAGCCATGCATTGCACTACCATGAATCAACTAAAAGAAATGAGACACAAAGGAGGACAAAGGTAAGTCTATGATGAATGCATTGTACATACTGTGGTATGCCAAAAGGCATGCCTCAGGACAAAGCGACGTTGAACAGTGAAAAAATCAAGCCCATAGCCTTGGCCATTATCGAGTTACACTTACCTGAAGGAATCAGTTAATCAGTAGAAAATTCCATTGAATATTTTTATGAAACAGTTTTTCTCAGCTACAGGAGGAATGACAGACAAAGCAACTGCATTTTATAAGCGCCTTGCCTCTCTCCTTTCCAACAAGTGGGATACACATATCGATTATGCAGCCGTATGAGGTGCTGCATATCTTTTTCCCTTCTGCAGATGTTTATGAGGATCTAAATCTTCTAAAGGATGCTTTGGTCCATCATCTAATCCAAGCTGAAACCAACTCTTGCCAATTGTGTAAATTATCTAGCTTTCTTTGTTATATGTATCTGTGTATAATATTTTTTCGTTTCCTTGCAAAAAATTGAATATTTTATTTAATTTTGTAACAAATTAATCTACTGGAGACATTTAGGGTCATCCTTGAGGCACCTTTGGGCTTGGTTATACCTAACCAATACTGCCAAGGTGCCAGGACGGTATTATGAGCTGGTTTTTGGGTGATATTTTTAGCCAGAAAAACCCAAACCTACATGATCCCTAATATACAGTACTACTGTACTGTATGATATTGTATGTGCTTATGTATGTAGCTACTGGCTCACTTATTAGTTGTATTGTTTACTATGGTAGTAGTAGAGATTCTCCAAAACAAGATATTACCCACACAAATGTTGCCACTGACATGAATAATGCCCTTACAGAAAAGTTTATCTGACATCAAATTAAACATTTAATATAAGAAAACCTATATATTTAAAGTACCGAAAGTCAGCAGCAAACAAACTGTGATTTTCGAGCCTGTCAGCATGCCTGACCACAATTGAGGCTGAACAATGCACTCCTTCTTACAAACGCTTTTACTGTATGTATACACAGTATTAAAGTGCCTATAAAACTTGAGTAACAGTTGGAATAAGCACCACACTCTGATTGTAAATCACTGTGCTTTGATTGGTTCAGGTGTGGTAAACATTGTATAAGTGGTAGACCTACTGTAGTACTACTGTATCTACTCCCTCTCACAGTTATGTATGACTGCATGTACCCAACACAGCACATATGGTATCATTTTATTTGCATTGTTTAGCTTTTGGAGTACTCCTGTGGGAGCTAGCAACACATGGTATGTCACCATATTCTGCTGTGAAGTTGGCACAAATATATGAGGCCTTGGCCAATGGTTATCGGTTGGAACGTCCTGATGGCTGTCCTGAAAACGTCTACTCTATGATGAGAAAATGTGAGGAAATCAACCCAAGCACCCTTTACAATAGATGCATTATTTCATTATGAATGCATGCATTATTATTAGAATTAACAAAAGTACCTTTAAAGATGAAACTATTATCAAGACCTGTTTGCACTAAGGACTGTATATTTGGTCTTGTGCATGAACTTAGCTAAGTCCCTATAAATCAAACGTCACAGAAGTTTAGTTTATGAATGATGTATTTGATAACCAAACAGCCTAACTTGGTATACTTACATGTAAAATGGTAGGTATGGTGAGAAAAATTTTGAATATGTGTGTGTAAAAGAGAAGACAGATGTTTATTGCTATCGTGTTGCCAGTGACAGTGGTTCCATGTACCTGCACCATTGCAAGTGCCACAGTAAGCCAACTATGCACTGATAGTCCTTTTTAGCTGCTGTGTGCCTCATTTAGGAGTGTGGAAATTATGTTGCCATATTTTTGGGCAATAATATGGATGTGTGGGAATCAAGGATTACGCTAGCATTTTAAGATGATTATAAAGCTTTAGCAGTAGGGATATCTGCAGATTTCAAAACTTCATTCAAAAAATCAAGATACTCTGATACTCTATAGAGCAGTCACAGAACAGTCACACAATATTACTACTCTAATAAAACAGTGAAATAGACATGAACTGCTCTAATACAGCAGCCAGTTAAAAGAATAAATAACAAAATAGTCTAATACAACAATAAACTGAAATTATTGGCTACAGAATGTAGTCAAAAGCACAATAGATAATTTTTGGAGCACTGAATGCACAATGCTCAATTTTTGGACTATAATAGCCTCATATCTAGCCTTTCTTTCTCTTACATACTATTGAACAGTACTAAAAGACATAATGTAGTGGTGACTACATCATGACGCATGGCTGAACCTCATATCACTCATATCACAGCCATGTTTATAATGACAAGTATAAGGAAAAATTAGGAATTTTAAGTTACCTGCAGATATACTAGTAGACATTGTTAATCCCTACTTCAGTCACTGAATTAGGGATTAAATGTCCACTAGTATATCTGCAGGTGTAGGCGACCTCCCTTGTTTCCTACTTTTTATTTCGTGATCCTTAATCGAACTCAATGTTCCTATTTTTTCATATGACTGGTGAACCCACGCATAACGTATCAAAAGAAAGGATGGCACCAGAGTTAATGTTTTGTCTGAACGTGCACCCCAGGTATCAATTTCTGACTCAAAAGTAAAGTAGCCATTACGTTTTGATATCAACCCCGTTATACAGCACTATAAATGAAGAACAGTAGGAAAAGCACTTTTGCAATCAATCCAGTAACCACGAAAAATACGGATGATTCGTGAGCTGGCAACTACTAACAGTGGCCATTACACTTTGCTTTCACCTACTTCAGTCCATTACACAATGTTACAAACGAAGAATAGTATGTATGAGAAGCATCTCTGCAATCAATCCAGTTGCTACGGAAAATACAGGCACAGCCACAGGGAAGCCACATCACGCTATCACAAATCGACACCTTGCGTTGTCAGTGAAAAAAACTGGAACACAAAGGAGGTCCATGATGCGTGTATTGTACGTACTGTGGTTGGCGAGAAGGCATGTCTCGGGATGAAGCAACATCGAATAGTGAAGATTCAAGCCTGTAGCTATATCCATTATTGAACTATGCTCGGTGGAAGGCATCAGTCAGTTAGTTAGTTAGTCAGAATAAAATTCTGTTAAATATAATTTTTTTTTAACTTTCACAGAAACTTTTTGGAAGGGTTTAGAGTTGGTCTGAAGACATTTTTGGGCTTGACTGTGCCTAACTAATACTGCCAATTTGTCATGAAGGGAAATTGAGGTGAGTTTTAGGGTGATATTTTGGCTGGAAAAGCCCAGTTCTGCATGATCCCTAATATACAGTACTGCCGTACTGTATGCTTATGATGTTAATATGTTCACGTTCTAACATTTGCTTTGGGCCATTAGTAAACATAACCTATCGCCACATTTTCATGGCTGAATTTGTTACCTTTGCAATTGGGTTTGCCCCATTTCCAAATTTGTTGATTTCAAAAGTCACTTTTTTGACACATTTGCAACAGAGTGAATTCACCACACATACAATGGAATTAGACACTATTTTATTAGAAGTTTATATTAACTCAATCCAAAATCTTTCGGCCATTGTTGACATAAATGTATGAATGATGAAGCCTTCTATTAGTACCGGCTGCTTGTTAGTTGCAAACCAGTAACAACAGATCATGTGCACAAATCAGCTACACACCACACCTTTTGCAATTAAGGACAAGGTTGAGGAGGCACTAAGGTCTCAAGTGACTGAAGGTGAGCTGGTCCCTGTTGAGTCTAGTGAATTGAGTAGTGGTATACAAACAAAACTGTGGCATTTGTATTTGTGGAGACTTTTTTGAAGTCTTGATAAACCCATGCAGTTATTTGCTCACAAGTGCATCAGCTGCCAGTACCAGAAGAGATGTACAGTATGCTGGGGATGGAAAAATCCAAAAGATTACAAACAGATTGCAGAGGAGAAAGAATGTCAGTACTTGTTAATGATCAATATAATTCATGCATATCGGCCTTTTTCAGTACATGGGACTTTTTTGGAATGTCAGTAGCTGAGCAGAACTACTATACTAGCAGAGGGTATACTTGACAGACTTTGTCATCATGGTCTGTAAGTCAAAAAAAGCTAAATGTCTATTTATCTGGAAGCAGTTGGAATCTCTGGGGCATTTCCTATGATGGAATCAAACCAACTGAGGAACATCCAAAAGGCTCCCCACCAGTGAACAAACGAAAACTTCAGTCAGTGATGACAAGGTTCCTTCCCTCCCTATCATAGATTCTTCACCCCTCCCTATCATAGATTCTTCACCCCCCTCTATTTTCAACTGAGGAAAACAGTAAATGGACATGGAAGTCTAAGCAGCAGAAGGCTTTTGAGGCAGTGAAACAGTTACTTTGTAAACAGGAAACACTAGTTCATTATGATGTCCGAAATCAATCAAGCTTTATTTTTATTGTGACACCTTACCAAAATGATTGGGTGATTGTCTTGTACATATTATGCAGGATGGCTCAGAGTAGCCAGTGATGTATGCTTCTCACAGCTTGCAGCCAGCAGAGTAAAAATATGCTCAGATTGAGGGTAAAGCCCTAGTGATTGTCTTTACAGTGAAGAGATTTCATCAATACATGTATGGCCAAGAATTTATGCTAGTCACTGACCGCTGACCTCTTTGCAAATCTTAGGCCCCGAAAAAGGTGTTCCACCTTTAGCGGCAGCCAGAATGTAGTGATGAGCATTTCTTTTAAGTGCTTACTAGTGCTAGATTGTGTTAGTATACATAAATCAAATAATTGTATTGATTGTATGCTACAATTATCTAGTTTCAGTAAATGTGATAGTGCTGAGAAAGTCCATGTCATTATGACAACTGATGAAATATCAACGACAGCTGCTCAGGTAACTAAAGAGTCAAAAATAAACACCTTGTTACAGGTGCAACATGGAAAGTGGCCATCAAAGATATCAGAAGATCAGTTACCTTATTGTTGAAAGGCCAATGAACTACTGTATTAGTGATAGAAGGGTGCTTAATATGGAGCAGATGAGTGACCATACCTGAGTCCCTTCATAAGATGTTGCTAGCTGAGTTGTTAACCATGTTGAAATATAACGAGAATGAAATCACTGTCTAAGACTATATTTGGTGGTCTTGGCTTGATGCTCACTTTGGGAGATGGTTTGTAATTGTGATGAATGTGCTTTGGTAGCTGACAACCCAGCCAAGGCTTCTTTATATACTCAAACAACTGTGCAAGAGAATACATATACATCATGCTGGCTGGGGAAAGCACACATTATTTATTGCAATAGATGCTTTTTTCAAAATTGCAAGAAGTGCATTTAATGAATTTTACCTCAGCACAACAAACCATTGACAAACTTGAGTCATGTTTACCACTCATGATTTCCCAATTACTGTAGACAACGGACCTTCTATTATGTCAACTGAATTCAAGCGGTTTATAGGAATGAGTAGTCATCATTATTAGAGTCACCACGCGAAACATTATAGTACTTGCAATAGTGTCGGTATACCCAATAATTTCTACAAAACTTGAATTGGTCACTCCATTGTATAAACTTGATTATCACTGAAATGCTGTTACGGTCATTTTAATGTGATAGGTATTCATTCCTACATGATACAACCTAATGTTTTCTTTTAAGTGCTATATATCGTCTTCTTTGTGTAATTATGATAGCGTCTATTTTGTTTGTACCCAAGTATGTGTCAATGTGGTGATTTATACTGTTTTATTCATCATTTAGGCTGGAGCTGGAAAGAGAATGATAGACCATCATTTAAAGAACTTTATCAGGAGCTATGTCAGCTGTCCAGCATCAGTGCTGCTCCCCCCAAATCCACAGTTGTCCAACCAGAACCAACTAAATCAGCTTTAGTGATGCCACAAAACAAAGACAAGGTTCCTCCACAAACTATACCTATTCGAAAGAACGATATGCATTTGCCTGCAAGCCAACCAAGACAAATTAGGCATAACGCTGTTGTAGCGTCATCTTCCACTGGGAGTAGTACTTTACAAGATTTGACTGATTTCAACTTTCTGAAGCCAATCAGTGATGACCCCAGCCATGTTGTGGAAGAAATTGCCAGAATCACAGCTAATTTACTAGACATTTCTTTGAAGGGTTTTACTGAATTCAAAAAATCCTTGGATTACTTTGCCCAGCTGTCAGAAAAGATGCTACAATTAATACAAGCTCAAAACACTAACCATTTAGTTTCCACTAGGATTGCTATTGGAAAATTGAGAGAAAAGATAGAGAATTTCAGAAATCTACTGAGACAGATCAATTCCAGTCTATCTTGTGATTATAACAGCCAAATAGAGACATTTGTGAATAGTATTTCTAAATCCTGCAGAGATTTATATGGTAAACTGTACTCAAAGAAATAGCCATTTAGTGTATGTACATGCACTTTTCTGAATTGATACTTTGTTCTTAGAAACTTTAACATGTACGCAGAATCTTATGCAAATTATGTATAGTTATTAATTACAACACAACATCTTCTCTTTATCATTCTTCGAATTTACATACACCTTTTCAGTTATCAGTATACCTACAGTATGCTTGATAGTTATAATACACTGTATGATAATATGAAGTTGACATATTCAACATAGCTTAAAATGAGTGATGCGATGCATGGTATTTTTGCTGTATATATACTTTCATAATTATTGCTCAAATTTTGCATTATAGTATATACCAATACTGGAACTGGAGTGTAATTTTAGCTTTGGTATTTCCTTATAAGTACATACATTTCATTACCTGTAAACCAATCCTATTATTTGTCATATATGATTTGGAGGGTGATAAGCTGCATCAGGTGTCTGAATATTGATCTCTCATCCCTTTTAAATATACATACTGCTGAACTCAACCTGAAATAAAGTACTGTTACAGCAGGGTTACTTGAATAATGCCTAAACAATAAGCTTGTATTACTACCCTTCAAGTATGGAGTAATTAGTGTTGAGGAGTACATGCTGTGCCTTGTCTGTTCATCTTCAATGCATGATGACCAGTGACAGTAGCTATACCTGACAACATGCATATGTCAGTCATAAATAGTTTGGGAAGTGTTTTGTGCAAGCTCTCAGGTGTCATTTCTTCCACCTGGGAATATTTAGAAACTAAGTGAAGGTTGTGCAATGTTTTATTTGTGAATATTCTAGTGCTTTGACTGTAACTAGGCTAGCAGATTGGCATGGCTGGAAAATGTGAGAACAGACCAAAAGTAGCTACAATTTTAAACCCACGTGCACACCATAAATCATTTTTAGGGTATTGATTTCTCTTAATCCTGACCATTATTATCAAATATTCATGCATCCTTAACTTCTCATTAATAATATTAACATAGAATTTAAATGCTGTTATAGAAACATGAGTTGTCTTCATGCCAAATAGTGAAAACTATGAACCAAAATCAGATTAATGAAGAACCATGAGAAATCTCTAACGATTCTAAAGTTTGAAGAACATTACTTGTGAGGGACTGACAAGAGGATTTGTGAATAATATGTGTCTAGTTGCTGAAATAGGACCTAAACACGTGCACAAGATTTTGTGGCCCCATCATTAATTGTTAATTCATATCACAAGCACTAGAAACTACAAATGGCTTTGTCATGACCTAGACAAGTAGCCAAACTAGTAGTTTGTTTAAGCAAAATGTAAACAGTTTGTATGACAGTACTGATTTTTGGCCAGGAAAATCAAAATACAGTATCGCCACTAGTGAGCAAAGTGCTCACAGGTGTGCCAGTTGCTAAGCATGCTGTTTTCCTGTACTAGTACATAGTTTTCTTGTACGTATACCCTGTAATTGTCCAGTCAGCATGCTATTATTCTCCCAACAATAATTTAAGCCTGTTACACAACACAACAACACCAAACTCATGTGTTAATTTATGTGCACTTAAGGAGGAGAAAGACCTAGGTGTGTGGTGCTCAGCTGATATGAAACCTTCTCTGCAGCAATGTTGAAAGGCTGGCAATGCAAGTATTGGGCCGGATAAGAAGATCTTTCAATATTGTTTCTACAGACATGTTTTTATTTTATACAAAACATATGTTGGACCTCACTTAGAATACTGTGTGCAGGCCTGGTATCCCTATCTGGCCAAAGATATTGACCTTATTGAAAAAGTTCAAAGACGTGCCACAAAACTGTTATACCCTTTTGCCGCACATATGCATCTCATTTAACTGCTCCCAATTTATATTCTTTATATTGCTGATGCCAAAGAGGTGATCTAATCGAAACATTCAACTTATTAAATGATTACTATGATGTGGACCCTTCTCTATTGTTTACTTTGAGCAGTACACTCAACATCAGAGGCCACCATCTTAAGCTTTTTAAATCTCAATCCCACCTCAATTTACAGTGTAACTTCAAATTTTTCTTGAATCGTGTGTGGAATTTTTTAATGAAATTTGTTGTGTCTGCACCTACCACTGCAATCTTAGGGGGAGATCTGGATATGGGCTCAATCAAAGGCCTGCAGCCTAGTTCCCTTACAGCTCTGATCCTGATCCAGTTTCGTAAATAAAATACTATTAATTTACACGCCTACCAGATAAACCACATAGAAGCTAAAAACCAGGAGTCATCATCATAAAAAGTCCATGAAAGTTTATACAAGTAACCAAAGGCAAAAATAGGTTTCTAATATATCAGGAGCACATTGAGTCTCATGGACAAGGGCACAAGGGAGCATTTTTGAGGATCCTACCCATTAATTAATATAAAGTATAATAAAGCCCTCCTTAATTTCATAATAAAATTTTTGTTTGATAGTCGCTCACTATCCCATAACCTATTAGATTCTACAAATGTTTTCTTTTTATGATCACTAGTCAGATATATACATGCACTAAAATGATTCAACGGAGGCTGAGTTTGTGTACAAAGTTTGATAGTACTTATTCTAGGGCATCATTATATTCAGGGGGATCACTAGTATACCTTTGATATGCAACCGCAAACACCACTATCATACAAAGACACCACTCCAATGTATCTTGTACTCTTCTGCCAAAGTTTAAGCCAAAATGGCCCAAAAGTCAAGTGAGGATTAATTTTTTATCATAAATTTATTGAGTTGAACACTGAAGTGTCTGTGATCAAGTCAGTCCGGCAAAGCACTGAAAAGTTGGTTTATTACGAATCATTTTACCATCAGAAATTTATTCCTGCATTACTTTTAAGAATTATCTTTAATCGGAGTATTGTTTCTTTCTGTAGGTATAAGATATGCATCTGTTTAAAATGTGGCTATTATACTGAAGTTTACAATCATTTGGTAATTTTACATTTAAGGTATATACTGTACGCAGTGATGATATGTATAGAGCCTTGAAACAATTTCAAAGTTATTGATTATTGAAAATTTTATTAATTTGGTTTTGCTTAGGTTATCCTCTGTATGGGGTTGTGGTTTAATGACACTTCTTTCCTGTCACCTGGTAGTGTCTTTTCTGCAAGGATTTAAACATATAGAAATATGAGTTTCCATATGTTACGTAGTTACGTTCAGTTGTGAAATTGAACTAATTTTAATTGTGATATTCATAGCTATATCTTTGGGATACTGATGATTTTATGGACAATAGCTACTCTATACATATGTGACTGGATTTTGCGAAAAGGGGTCTTCCACACAAATCCAATTCTATGAACTCAGAAGACCATAACTCAGTGCTAAAAACATATTAACCTGAAATTTTTTCCATCTACTAAGCTATGTTGGTACTTGCTACTGACCAAAGTTCAAGTCAAAACCTTTTCAAATCTGAAAATATGAGTCATCAAAGTTAATTGGTAAATTAGATTTGTGTGGAAGACTGCTTTTTTCAAATCCAATATATATATATGATATACTTATTTATGTATATATAGACTATTTTGTTTTTAGTGTGTAGTCAATCTGCTGCTTGTTCTATACTGCTTATATCATTGGGGGTATGGTGAATAAAAGTGCCTACAAGTCTTGAAGATGCCAAACAAAGTAAGTTGTTTCTCTTTGCGGAGATGGTTTCAAAAAATTACATATATTTACAATCCCAATTAATATGTACTGTTGTCATATTTTTCGTTACAGTAGCTATACATAGTATGATATTCTGCAGCAAAATTTTGCAGTCATCAAATTCAATATGCATATATGGATACAGTAACATCATATACATGTAATGTGTATACAAATGTTGCATTAGTGGATCACCTCTCTGTAGCTAGTTTGTGTGTGTTTGTGTGTTATACTGACTGTCAATGTGTATACGTAGATATGTAGAATCAAGTGTGTTAAGTACTAGTACTTAGTTCTCATGAATCTCTACCAAGATGTAGTTGAAAATGTATTTTTCATGTGTATCTTCCCTGTAAACTTCTAGGGACAGGCCTTTGTCAAGTGACATCTCTCTTTTAAAACCAACTGGAGAAATCAGTCCACTGTCAATTGCATTGTAACAGGATCCGTATCCTTGAGATGGTTTTAATGTAAGAACAAACTGCTCTGGCAAAAAGGTTGAGTTGTGAGCAGATCCAACAAATGAATTCATTGAGCTAAGCCTTTCTCCCATCGCTGCTTGTATTCCTCTACAACGGTGTGCACTTGGTTCTTCTCTTATCTCAAATCCTACCCCATTCTCTCCATCAGATAAAAAGAACTTTGGATCACTGTCTCCACTTCGTATTGAATTATCAAGACCAATAGTAATCACAACTACAATGTCTGCCTTAGCATCCAGCAGATCACGAGGCAGTAGAGGTAACTTAAATAGTCGACCACTTAAGGTGCTGCCAACATCAAAGGTCATTGCTCTTGTTGTAACTGACTCGTACATTTCAGTGAACTCAGCCTTGTTCTGTATATCAGTTGGAGTATACAGTTGGTAGAAAGGCATGTATACTCTCCTTGTTTCACTGGTCCTTATCACCTAAGGTATAATAACATAATATATGCTGATAACTGTACCACATAACATATGTACTATGATGCTATTTACCATAGAGTTAGCCTGCAAGAAACAGCACAGCAGGAGTCCAACTGCTAAACACAACATCTTGATCAGTATCAGCTAGCACAGAAGTTTACAGGTCTGAATATACTGTGTACTCAAGAGCAATCTTGTCCTTCGATGCTGCAGCTTTTGACTTTATAGTCTAACGGTCATGATATGAATACACTTGAACTTGACAATATGGATTGGTGAACTTAAAGTCATAATATAATATCATTATTGAGAATGATATTCATGGATACTTGTGTATAACTATATGGATACTGACAACTGATTATTCTCAGCAGTCAGCAATAGTATGTAATACTTTTCATCACATGCAATTACATCATGTCTACAGAGCTGTTATACAGAGCATAACAAGCAGTATAACAGTTACAGATGTCATGAAAAGGTTTGATCATCTATTTTTTGTTCCCCTACTGGTTATGGTCCAATTTTTAATATAAGGCCTTTTTAGGACCTCCTACCATATATAAAATATTTATCCCCTTATTCGTATGGATTTCTCACATTGGCAATGTAGCTATACCCACATTGTATATGGTATTAAATTTTGTATACGGTAAAATAGTCACAGCGGTTTAGTTAAAAATTATTTGCCCCTCCTTCCCCCACCGTGTAAATTGTCTTTGACAAGGCTTACATAATATATTCAAGGTACTTTAATTATCCCCTGAAAAAGAGCATGTTTTTCCAGTAAAGTTGTAACAAAATTTTCCTGCTGTGGCTGTGTCATAAGATCTGCCTCTTTTTTAACATTGGATATATGAATAAAACCCATTATTGCACATGTGGAATGGTACTGATTCTTTAGGTTTAGTATACGAAACAAAACTGACTTGGCAATAAAGTAATTATAAAATTATATTACAAACATTTTCCATGACCTTGGACTTGGCACTATTATATGGACTTAACCTCCCACAGTACAACTATACCTATGAACTTTGTAGTGTAGATTTTGAACTTACAATATAAGCAGATGAAGCTGTGGAAAAGGTTTATCATAATCTACACTATACACTACAAAGTTCAAGACCATAGTTTAACGCCACGAAAGGCTATGGTTCAAACAATGTAATTACATAATAAAAGTTTACAAAAGTCAATTGATTTAACTAAAGCTTTAGACATACATATACATGCACACACTTGGATACTTGGTACTTGGTAGTTGCTCTTTGTTGTGCAGAATTCTAGAATTCCTCCTGAACTAGTGACAAGTTTTGGTAGCCCCACAAAATCAGAGATGTCTTGTTAAATAACGACCACAAACACAATAAATAGTCCTTCAAGTAATTGGTTAGCAACACAGGTGATTGTCACTCTGTTTTGTGCTAGAACATCAACAGCAGTGAAACATAGCTCTAACCACTACTAATGATCCTGGCATAACTGATTCAGCCCATTCTCAACACCAATGGCACACTAATGACCCACCACTTCATCATGTCATCTCTTCTTAGGCCCATGGAATGGCCACTTTCTCACCAGTTCACCAAACAAAAGTTACTAAGGAGTGTGATCTCATTCTTATGGCCCAAATTTTCTAACTGCCGTGACCTCCATTACCAGCAATGGACCAAGGCATGCCAAACTGAACAGACAGTTGTTGATAAGTAAACTACCCATTCCACTGTAGAAATCTTGACATATATATTTACTCCCAGAATGGCACAAACACAACAATTATTAAAGGCAGTCAATCTACCTACAATAGGGGCCTTCAGTGTCAAAATCTCAGCACCATACAACAAAATAGAAACTACCACCACATTGTATACACTTCTCTTAGTATGTACAGAAAAGGTACAATTGGCATCCTTAAGGAGCCAAAACCTTAGATGACTTGGCAACCTGACGATTAACTTTATGAGTTGCTTCACAATCCACTGACACATTTGAACCAAAATAAGTGAACCTTCACCATCTCAATCATTCCACCTTCCACTTCTACTGAAGAAACATCATGCACTCTCACTTATCACAGTCCCCACTGCCTCATAGTTTTGGGGATGCTGATAGTCAAGCTAATTATTACCCACCTCAACAATCTCCCTTACACAACACTGACAACACACACATACACACGCACACGTAGAACTGTAAAACCAACTGTCAGATCTTCCCAACCCCTCTAGAAGCTGCTGCTCAAACAACGTTGCTAGATATAGACTAGGTAAAAGCCCTGGATATTGTGTTGTATAGTATACATAACAATAGGAAGTCCTTATGCACACACATGCACTCACACGTACATGTCTATATCAGTCATCAGTCATCCACAGCACAATCATAGTGATCTAATTCACTACCGTGCTGCTGGACCATGCCTTTGAAATTTCAAAGTCTTAGTTATTTATGTAGTTTACCTTAAGTTTGCTGTGTTGCTTGGCATAAATGTTTATCATGATGTTATTCTCTACACCACTATATTTCATTGTGTCAGTCTTGATGAAGCCTTGAAAACTGCATGACTGCATACTCTGTTAAAATTTAGAAGTCTTTTAGTAGTGCCACAAGTAGAGGCAATCTCGACAGGACGAGTGGGGAGTGATTTCTACTCAACATCTCATCCAGATGGCCACCATGTAATGTATGGGTGTACAGCTTCTTGCCGCGGAATGAGTCATATGGTTTGTCACTGCCAGCCCTTCGCCCAGTAAAAGAAGCCAAGAGAGACAAGCCAAGAAATGCTAATGATTATTTTATGAAGATTGAATTGTGATATAAGTGTGCTGGTTTAGAATCAAAGAAGTCACCTGTCTTACACGTGATAAATGCCAACTGTTACCACACGTGATACTGTAAGTAGAACCCACAATCATTTCTGTACGAAACGATACGAATGCTATGCTGTACTGTAAAGTAATTGGAGGTACTATACGTGTAGTTCTGTGCTTTAGTTAGGCTGAGAAACTAGGTAACTACTCGTGTCATGTATTTTCAATAACATCTAAAATGTACGTAGCTACATGTAGATGTGATCGTCCAAAGATTGCATGAGAGTAATGTAGTTCGAGCTGGTCAGCTAGTTGGTTCAACTCCAGATTATTGGTCCAGCTCAGGCCTGATCAATCGGACCGTCTCCTCCGGCCTTGCTTGAAGTAGAACCTTCTTATAATACCAGTATTTCATAGTATGTATTCATTACTGCACAAGTTTAATTATTGTAATTCTCACTGTATTTGATATGTGAATTACTGCATATAAATTTTGCAACTATCATGGCTTAGTTGCCTGCTAAGATAGGATCGTCATCAGTTACAATGAAGTGCTATCATCTTTATCATATACACCTAATCGTTCCTAAAGCTAGCTTCGAAAATGCACAGTATATTTTTAGTGGTCATACCAGTGAGTTCATCCATGCTTTGATATGCTTGACAGATTTATGCACACAAATTCCTACAATGCATAAGTAGTTAAAGCATATAATTTTGATAAGGAAAAGTGTTTTTACTGGATTGCTTATAATTTTCTTGATGTGTGTGGGCTACATGCTTTACATATGCATATCAGAAATTAAAAAATGCATAATTACATTATATAAACATCTGGCATCTACAGTATAAAAGTAGCAGTGAGTGTTGTGTACTAACCACAAAGTATAGATAGACGCAAGTGCAAGCTAAATGTGGAACAGTCTGCAAGTGTCATTTGTTCTTCTGCTGTTTGGAGCAACTTGTCTGTCTTCAGCAGTAAAGGCTAACAAGCAGGTAAGAATATTTTGAGTTGTTGATATATGCTGGGGTCTCAAAATGCTTATTAGGTTCAGGTTGTGGAGACCATTTTGTCCTACCATCAACTGATGACACCTGACTGGATACACTCTTACTTCACCATCACTGGACCATTTACACTCTACCCTCAGTATTATGAGATTCCTGCTGGTACTGTAGCTCATCAGCAGACACTGCAGCTCCAACTGGTGGCTCCTGACATCCTATCCACTACTGACAGTATTACTGTAGCCATCACTATTGCGATGGATACTGAAGTGGCTCAAGCAGACCATGATCCACGGTTTGGAATTAGTGATAGGAAGTCATTTATAGGCTTTTTTTATGCCTGATAAAGGAAATTACTATGCTCTTGCTCCATGTTTTGGGACTGAAGCTGACATAAGTAGCAAAATATTTACAAATTCAAAATCTAGTTCAGGTCCTTTAGTTACTTCACGCAATTATTCTATTGAGATCAAGTTACAGATCAGGCCAAAGGAGAGGTGGAGTTCCTGCCACACGGAGCATGATGAGGGATATACTAACACTGCTAATTTTCAACGTCAGCTTGACCTAAGCCAAGGTCTGTACCTTGAGATGTACCGTGCTGATACTGGTGAAAGATATCGCATCAAGTATATTAAAGTAGACATTGAGCTGGATTGAATTGTCAATATATAATTCAGGACTCTTAGAACATTTTGCTAATTACATGTACACTGAACAAATGTGTATCTGTGTGCATATTTGCTGTATATTTTTTATCAGCTAAGTAAACTATTAAATTATCTAATTACTACATACTACAATACAGATCTGACTGGTATAGATTGTGTACATGTGTTGCTAGTTGATGATTAAAATTTGCAAACAAAGCAGCTGTATATACACATATTGTGTGCTTTAGCGAGATGACATGCATTAACAAAGTATAATGATGCTCAAATACTAGTATTACAAATGTATTAATAATATTATTTCAATTTTTAATTCAAAGAATATTTTTTAATATGCATAAGTTAAGGAATGCATATGATCATAAGCAGCTATGTATAAACAATGTTTTCACCATTGCTCTTGAAGACTACACACATTTTCGTTTACAGCAGGTGTACAGTGTACATGTACTACAGTGAGGTGTCAGATCAAAGGGTTCTACCATTGTGTAACTATACAATAATATATACATCACTTATTATATGCCATGGTGGTATACTAATATTACACTAGGTACATGATCAAAAGTAAATCCTAGCTATGTACAAGCCACAAACAGCGCCATGTGTATATTGTTGGCTGTTGAATTCCTTTGATGCAATAAGTCATAGTACACCTGTAGTAGATAAGCAGTTATATACAACCACCCCAAAAACACCTTTGCTGTAAAAAAGGCACGTCCAAGAAACTACAAGTACTTGTAATCCAATGTAATTAAAAACAGCTCAGTTGTAGGGAAAGACTTCATAAAACTAAAAATAACTGGTAACTTAAAGAGCTGATGTCTGGAGCGGCCAAGAATCAATCTTCATCCAACTACTCATACTAATTTTTTTTTAATCCATGCAAGAACACCTTGCATTGATTGTAAACAAAGTGCACCAATGAAAGTAACTGGCAATTGAAATAGCTGATATCTGAAGCGGCCAAGAATGAATGCTGATATACAACTAATTGGAATTAACAAAAAGTTTAACATTGAACTTTTATCTTTCAGCTGTGTTCTACATTCACTCTTGCCGCATCATAAATTGATTTCTTTTAACTCTAATTGGCTGGTAATTTGGCCGCCTTTTTTAATATTCAGTGTATAGAGCAAAAAAAGGCGGCCAAATTACCAGCCAATTAGAGTTAAAAGAAATCAATTTATGATGCGGCAAGAGTGAATGTAGAACACAGCTGAAAGATAAAGGTTTGATGTTAAACTTTTTGTTAATTCCAATTAGTTGTATATCAGCATTCATTCTTGGCCGCTTCAGATATCAGCTATTTCAGTTGCCAGTTAGCTACTTTCATGGGTGCACTTTTTTTACAGTCAATGCAAGGTGTTTTTGCATGGATTAAAAAAATTTAGTATGAGTAGTTGGGTGAAGATTGATTCTTGGCCGCTCCAGATATCAGCTCTTTAAGTTATCAGTTACTTTTACTTTTATGAAGTCTTTCCCTACAACTAAGCTGTTTTTAATTACATTGGATTACAAGTACTTGTAGTTTCTTGGATGCACCTTTTTTTTTACAGCGAAAATGATTTTGGGTGGATATTAATCATTTTTGTTATAGTGATTGATAGTCTCACTGGGGGAACAACAAAATTGTTAAAAATTTAATGGTAACATTTAGATGACTGATATTTTGAAATTAGCAATAATATTATTATCTTGGAGAGTCAAACATGTGCACCTGTCATATTGTTTGATAAAGGCATGCACATTACAGACTGTTCACACTGTAAATTTGGAAGTATGAATTTACAGTGTAGAATAGACAGACTGTTCTATAGATTTATGTTTACTGGGGCATTCATTTACTATTTACAACATCTCATATCTGTGGTAAATGCTTTAGATTATGCTCATAATTAGCAAGTGCCTAATTAGTTCACAATTACTACACAGCTGGCTATTGGCTGTTCTATTAGAGCATATTAATCTTTTTTATAATATTATTTACAAAATATATGTGGTAAATACTTCGGGCATCTTATGCTCAAACTTAAGTGTTAACTGGGTGTGTAATAAATTACTACACAGCTAGCTATGCATAATTTTGACTGAATTCATACTACAGACAATTTATTGCACAAGCACTGATGGATGGTAATACGACGCAATGCTTACCAGCAGCTATAGTGATCTTACTTAGTTCACTGCAGCTATACACGTAAGTCTCAGATTACATTTCAAGTGTTTGTGTGTTGTGGCACTGTAGGGAAACACTATGTATCTCCTCGTCTCAATAACTGTATCATCATCATATTTAGATCAACTGTTGTAACTGGATTGACAAGGTGTACAGATTTTCTAGTCATATAAAATCAGTAAAGAGGGATCAGTAAAGAGGATGGAGGGAAACCAACAAGATATCAGATAATTGAACAATAATTATAGGAGGAACAGTCAAAATGCACTTAAATAAACATCTCAATTAATATTCAAAACTCTTTGCTGATACAGTAACCATGAACTCTGCTCTGACAATTATCTTATCATTGTGTTGAACATTATATAATTTGATTCTTAGTGTGGAGCTAGAGCCTTACATTTCCCAGGCCTCATAGTGCATGGAATAGCAATTTATACCAGCATGCAGATGAAAGAATACCTTGTATATGCAACCTGAAAGCTAAATACATATAGTCATTATTAAGACAGAGTACTTACAGCTACTTGCAGAATTTGATCGTTTGAGGATCAATAACTATTACAAAACAGTTTAAATTAGTATGCTAGGACACTATCAGCCCAGCTGTATTCAGAATTGCAAGAGTTTTGTTGATTTCATCCACCCTTCAACCACCACCAAGTCTTCTATTCGACAGACTTTTGACGATGCTGCTAAGGTGTGCATATCCTGCTCACAGAAAATTTTCTTTTCAAGGAATTGCAGTGAGTGGACAGCATAGTTTATGTGTAATAATGTAACAAATTTCTATTTTTGCATGTAGGTTTAGGGTTTTTTGTTTGTTTGTTTAACCTTGCCGTGCCCACACAGATCTCTTCTAAGAGTGGTCGCATGAGACCAAGGTCTCATCATACTGTAATGTACTATTTACATGTTTCCTCATTTAATAATGATGATTCTCTCTGTGTATATAGTTGTTTAATATGACAAATTGTCAGTACAACAATGTATATGTATTTATACTGCCACTGAGCTAAATTTAAAAGGGGGGTTCTGTTGAAACCCCAGAAACCCATCTAGATCCGCCACTGTTAAAGTGTCTAGGTAAAACAATCTAATCAAAAACAGCCAAGCTGTAAAAAAAGGTGCGGCCCCCAAAAAGGCCATGGTGAAAAAAGATGTGAAATCCAAGGTGGCGGCCAAGAAATGGCTGTGATGGTAGGTTAATGGTTACATTTTAATAACAACAATTCAGGTGAATTTGGTGCCAAGACCAAGCGGCACAAAATTCACCTGAATTGTCGTTATTAAAATGTAACCATTAACCTACCATCACAGCCATTTCTTGGCCGCCACCTTGGATTTCACATCTTTTTTCACCATGGCCTTTTTGGGGGCCGCACTTTTTTTTACAGCTTGGCTGTTTTTGATTAGATATCACTTCTTTTTGTATTTGTATACTGCAAAGCCGGCCTATGGCTGGCTTTGGGGCTTTTTTAACCCATGTGTTTTTTTCTTTAACACATGGAAGAAGAAAAGAACTTAAAGAAGAATTTTAGTACTTCAATTATTTTTGATTTTATTAGTAATTATACAAATTATATACATATATTTATTACATGCCCATTATTCCCCACAGGATTTTTTTTGCAGCTGATCTCTCTACTGGGTGACTTGAAATGTAGCTGAACTATATACAGGATGGTTTCTTTGTAGCTGAACTCTCTACAAGGTAACCTCTTCTAGCTGGTCTCTCTACAGGGTATTTTGTTTCTAGCTGAACTCTCTACAGGTGATTTGTTTGCAGCTAAACTCTCTACATGGTGGTGTCTTTGTAGCCGAACTCTCTACATGATGGTTTCTTTGTAGCTGAACTCTGTACATGATGGTTTCTTTGTAGCTAAACTCTTTACAAGGTGACTTCTTCTAGCTGAATTCTCTACGGGGTAATTTCTTTGTAGCTGAACTCTCTATATGATGGTTTCTTTGTAACTGAACTCTCTACAAGGTAACTTCTTCTAGCTGATCTTTCTACTGGGTGATTTGTTTGCAGCTGAACTCTCTACATGGTGGTTTCTTTGTTGCTGAACTCTCTACAAGGTGAATTCTTCTACCTGATCTCTCCACAGGGTGATTTGTTTGTAACTGAACTCTGTACAAGTGCGTTTTTGTGGGTGATCTCACTGCAGGTTGATTTGTTTGTAGCTGAACTCACTAAAGGGTGATTTTGCTTGTAGCTGAACTCCTTGCATTGTATCTAGTTTCTAGCTGATCTCTCTACAGGGTGATTTGTTTGTAGCTGATCTCTCTACAAGTTGATTTGTGTGTAGCTGATCTCTCTGCAGGTTGATTAATTTGCAGCCGATCTCTCTACAAGGTAATTTGTTTGTAGCTGAACTGTCTATAAAGTGATTATTTGTAGCTGACCTCTCTGCAGGTTGATTTGTTTTAGCTGAACTCTCTACAGGGTGATATACTTGTAGCTGAACTCCTTACATTGTGTGTAGTTTCTAGCTGATCTCTCTACAGGGTGATTTGTTTGTAGCTGATCTCTCTACAAGTTGATTTGTGTGTAGCTGATCTTTCAACTGGTTGATTTGTTTGTAGCCGATCTCTCTACAGGGTAATTTGTTTGTAGCTGAACTCTGTACAAGGTGCTTTTTTGTAGGTGATCTCACTGCAGGTTGATTTGTTTGTAGCTGAACTTACTAAAGGGTGATTTGCTTGTAGCTGAACTCCTTACATTGTGTCCAGTTTCTAGCTGATCTCTCTACAGAGTGATTTGTTTGTAGCTGAACTCTCTGTAAGGTGATTTGTTTGCAGCTGAACTATCTACATGGTGGTTTCTTTGTTGCTGAACTCTCTACAGGGTGTTTTGCTTGTAGCTGAACTCTCTGCAGGGTGATTTGTTTCTAGCTTATCTCTCTACAGGTTGATTTGTGTGTAACTGATCTCTCTACAAGCTGATTTGTTTGTAGCTGAATTCTCTGCAAAGTGTTTTGTTTGTAGCTGACCTCTCTTCAGGGTGATTGTTTATAGTTGATCTCTCTACAGGGTGATTTTTTTGTAGCTGACCTCTCTTCAGGGTGATTTGTTTCTAGCTGATCTCTCTACAGGGTGATTTTTTGTAGCTGACCTCTCTTCAGGGTGATTTGTTTCTAGCTGCTTGCTCTGTAGGTTGATTTGCTTGTAGATGAACTCTCTACAGGGTAACTTGCTTGTAGCTGAACTCCTTACTTTGTGTCTAGTTTGTAGCTGATCTCTCTACAGGGTGATTTGTTTGTAGCTGATCTCTCTACAAGTTGAATTGTGTGTAGCTGATCTCTCTGCAGGTTGATTTGTTTGTAGCCGATCTCTCTACAAGGTAATTTATTTGTAGCTGAACTGTCTAAAAGGTGATTTGTTTGTAGCTGATCTCTCTGCAGGTTGATTTGTTTTAGCTGAACACTCTACAAGGTGATTTATTTGTAGCTGAACTCCTTACATTGTGTGTAGTTTCTAGCTGATCTCTCTACAGGGTGATTTGTTTGTAATTGATCTCTCTACAAGTTGATTTGTGTGTAGCTGATCTCTCTGCAGGTTGATTTGTTTGTAGCCGATCACTCTATAGGGTAATTTGTTTGTAGCTAAACTCTCTATAAGGTGATTTGTATGTAGCTAATCTCTCTGCAGATTGATTTGTTTTAGCTGAACTCTGATTTGTTTTTAGCTTATCTCTGTACAGGTTGATTTGTGTGTAACTGATCTCTCTACAAGCTGATTTGTTTGTAGCTGATCACTCTGCAGGTTGATTTGTTTCTATATGATCTCTCTACAGGTTGATTTGTTTGTTGCTGATCGCTCTAAAGGTTGATTTGTTTGTAGCTGAACTCTCTGCAAAATGTTTTGTTTGTAGTTGATCTCTCTACAAGGTGATTTTTTGTAGCTGACCTCTCTTCAGGGTGATTTGTTTCTAGCTGATATCTCTACAGGGTGATTTTTTGTAGCTGACCTCTCTTCAGGGTGATTTGTTTCTAGCTAATCGCTCTACAGGTTGGTTTGTTTGTAGCTGAACTCTCTACATGGTGATTTGCTTGTAGCTGAACTCCTTACATTGTGTCTAGTTTCTAGCTGATCTCTCTACAGGGTGATTTGTTTGTAGCTGATCTCTCTACAAGTTGAATTGTGTGTAGCTGATCTCTCTGCAGGTTGATTTGTTTGTAGCCAATCTCTCTACAAGGTAATTTATTTGTAGCTGAACTGTCTAAAAGGTGATTTGTTTGTAGCTGATCTCTCTGCAGGTTGATTTGTTTTAGCTGAACTCTCTACAGGGTGATTTATTTGTAGCTGAACTCCTTACATTGTGTGTAGTTTCTAGCTGATCTCTCTACAGGGTGATTTGTTTGTAATTGATCTCTCTACAAGTTGATTTGTGTGTAGCTGATCTCTCTGCAGGTTGATTTGTTTGTAGCCGATCACTCTATAGGGTAATTTGTTTGTAGCTGAACTCTCTATAAGGTAATTTGTTTGTAGTTGATCTCTCTGCAGGTTGATTTGTTTTAGCTGAACTCTCTACAGGCTGATTTGTTTGTAGCCGATCTCTCTACAGGGTAATTTGTTTGTAGCTGAACTCTCTACAAGTTGATTTGTGTGTAGCTGATCTCTCTGCAGGTTGATTTGTTTGTAGCCGATCTCTCTACAGGGCAATTTGTTTGTAGCTGATCTCTCTACAGGGTGATTTATTTGTAGCTGATCTCTCTTCAGGGTGATTTGTTTCTAGCTGATCTCTCTACAGGGTGATTTTTTGTAGCTGACCTCTCTTCAGGGTGATTTGTTTCTAGCTGATTGCTCTGCAGGTTGATTTGCTTGTAGATGAACTCTCTACAGGGTAACTTGCTTGTAGCTGAACTCCTTACTTTGTGTCTAGTTTGTAGCTGATCTCTCTACAGGGTGATTTGTTTGTAGCTGAACTCCTTACATTGTGTGTAGTTTCTAGCTGATCTCTCTACAGGGTGATTTGTTTGTAGCTGATCTCTATACAAGTTGATTGTGTGTAGCTGATCTCTCTGCAGGGTGATTTGTTTGTAGCCGATCTCTGGAGAAGGTAATTTGTTTGTAGCTGAACTATCTATAAGGTGATTTGTATGTAGCTAATCTCTCTGTAGATTAATTTGTTTTAGCTGAACTCTGATTTGTTTTTAGCTTATCTCTGTACAGGTTGATTTGTGTGTAACTGATCTCTCTACAAGCTGATTTGTTTGTAGCTGATCACTCTGCAGGTTGATTTGTTTCTATATGATCTCTCTACAGGTTGATTTGTTTGTTGCTGATCGCTCTAAAGGTTGATTTGTTTGTAGCTGAACTCTCTACAAAATGTTTTGTTTGTAGTTGATCTCTCTACAAGGTGATTTTTTGTAGCTGACCTCTCTTCAGGGTGATTTGTTTCTAGCTGATATCTCTACAGGGTGATTTTTGTAGCTGACCTCTCTTCAGGGTGATTTGTTTCTAGCTGATCGCTCTACAGGTTGGTTTGTTTGTAGCTGAACTCTCTACACGGTGATTTGCTTGTAGCTGAACTCCTTACATTGTGTCTAGTTTCTAGCTGATCTCTCTACAGGGTGATTTGTTTGTAGCTGATCTCTCTACAAGTTGAATTGTGTGTAGCTGATCTCTCTGCAGGTTGATTTGTTTTGTAGCCGATCTCTCTACAAGGTAATTTATTTGTAGCTGAACTGTCTAAAAGGTGATTTATTTGTAGCTGATCTCGCTGCAGGTTGATTTGTTTTAGCTGAACTCTCTACAGGGTGATTTATTTGTACTGAACTCCTTACATTGTGTCTAGTTTCTAGCTGATCTCTCTACAGGGTGATTTGTTTGTAGCTGATCTCTCTACAAGTTGATTTGTGTGTAGCTGATCTCTCTGCAAGTTGATTTGTTTGTAGCCAATCTCTCTACAGGTAATCTGTTTGTAGTTGAACTCTCTATAAGGTGATTTGTTTGTAGCTGATCTCTCTGCAGGTTGATTTGTTTTAGCTGAACTCTCTACAGGGTGATTGCTTGTAGCTGAACTCCTTACATTGTGTCTAGTTTCTAGCTGATGTCTCTACAGGGTGATTTTTTGTAGCTGAACTCTCTTCAGGGTGATTTGTTTCTAGCTGATCTCTCTACAGGTAGATTTGTGTTGATTTGTTCATTGCTGATTGCTGTAAAGGTTGATTTGTTGCAGTTGAACACCCTGCAAAGTGTTTTGTTTGTAGCTGATCACTCTAACGGGTAATTTGTTTGTAGCTGAACTCTCTCCACAGTGACTTGTGTGTAGCTGAATTCTGTGTAACTGAATTCTCTAGAGAGTGACTTAATTGTAGCTGAATTTTCTACACAGTGCATGACTTGTTTATAGCTGAACTTTCTTCAGTGTGACTTGTAATGTTCTGAATCTCTATAGTGATATATTTGCTTAACTCTCCTCATGGTGACTGTCTTCTTGCTAAACTGTCTATAAGATTAACTGTTTGCAGCTGAACTCCCTACAGAATAACTTGTGATGTAATAAAATTCTATAATGGAGTAAATAAATTAGCCGAATGCTCTATTAGGGTGACTGTTCTATTAGAGTATCTCGATCTCGCATTTGCTACACGGAGTTGGCTTTCGAATCATAACTCAGTGGTTTGTAATCCGATTCTTCTGTACTACTGCAAGGACTTTCTATGAAGATTATTCCAGCTATACACCGATTTTCAGCTCATTGCTCTAAGCGGTTTGCCTAGTAGGCGTGAAAACTAATACTTTTTTATTCATAAAAATCGATCGCGTAATTGTGACACAGGTTGGGTTTTGTGTCATATCTCCGTGGTCTTTATCTCGATTCCTTTCAAACCACCAAAAGGCACTCCTACGATGGTTACTCCATCTACATAGCAATTTTCAACTCGTTCCATGAAGCGGTTTACACTGTAGGCGTGACAACAAATCGATCTTGTTTTACGCGAATAATCGGTCATAACTGCTGAACCATTCATCGGATTTGTACCAAATTTGATGCTAGGATTCGCCTTGGGACTCCCTTTCTGTGTGCCAAATTTCAAGGCGATCGGAGTACGCGTTTGCTTGTTATAGCAATTTTTGCAAGTGTGCGAAAAGACGAAGAAGAAAAAAAAACGAAGAAAAAAAAAACGAAACTTTGGCAGCTCGTATCTCGGAAATGACTGTAGCGATGTCCTTCAAATTTGGAATGTAGACTCCCTTGGCTGGCGGGCAACTGTGTAGCAAATTTGGTTCCAATCAGATAAGTGATCACCGAGATACAAAGGTGTGAAAACGACGTTTTCGTTCTTCCTGTCAATATACTCACGGTGTGGCGCGCCGGCTTCTTGGGCCGCACGACACACTACCGTGTGTCTTGATTATACGGCTGCTCTCATCAGGAGACACAAGAAAGTATCGAGACCCAAGTGTGGGTTAAAGTTAGGGATATATCTTTGACAAATTTATAAACAAAAAGATACTTACCAGTAGTGAGAAACTCACTGACATGCTCTATTGAAAAATTGTGATATTGCACAAAGATTCAGACATTAATGCCACATCTCACTCACTTCCACCAGGAAGTATGGAGCAATGTTGGTATTTTGCATGATGTCCAAATTTCCCTGTATTGATGTAAGGTTGATTAAATTCCCTGTGGAATTCCTATTAGTATGAGGCAATGGTATAGCTATTGTGAGAATCTCGCAACTTATGTTGTCCATCAGTAATTGTGAATCTCAAGAGTTATATGGAGTCAAAGGTTGGGCTATTTGTAAGTGAGTCTGTTTTCATTCAGCCATGCCCAGTATTATTAACAAACAAACTGGATATTCATGTGTATACTTTCAAAGGTTTAGCACTGAAATGAATGTTTTTCTATAATTATTTGATCAAAGCCTGATAAAGATTAACATTCCCAGCTTAGAACACCGCAGACAAGTATCTAGTATCACCCTCCTCTACAAAATTGTTCACAATCTCATTGATATATCCCCAGTTGATTTAATCCCTGTCACTTCTAACACCAGAGGACATGATCAAAGATTTCATCATATCTATGCAAGGACCAATCAGTACAGTAATTCATTCTTCCCTAGATCAATTAGACTGTGGAATTCACTCCCACCTGACCTAATCCAACAACAATCATTACAAATTTTTAAGTACCAACTGAAATTATTATTACTTTCCCCTACCAATCAGTAATCCCATAATCAATCATATTATAAAACATTTTGTATGCATGTTTCATATGTGCGTTAATCCTCAAACTGAGGCTGCACATTTTTGGAAAATAAAATAAATAAAATAAAAAAAAATAATAAATAAAAGTAAAAAATGAGCTCACTGAGCTGGGAGTTGAAATAAACTGGTGCATACATGTTGTAAACAACTACTCAGCATTTCATAATCAATTTTACTAATTGTGCAAAAACAAATGCCAGACCATCACCCCAAGCTAAAGTGTCAATTCATTGATCAAATTACTACAAAACTCTTCAGAGGCTTGTAAGACTTTCTGGGCTTGCTCACTTGCCCTTAACACTTGTTTGTTATCTGTGACTACATACAATGTGTCTATGCATTTAGATCAGTGCAAATGCCTTGAGAAAGCAATAACAAAGGCGACATGTCGATATAAAACATGCTATCAGCATGTATATGTTATACACCTGTAGTTTCTAAGATTAAGTGTGGTAAAATGATGCAGCTACTAGTCAGTGGATTTGTGATGATGTGGTTGCTTGTTCAAGCCAACTGTGAGGTGAGTTAAATTAAATACTACACAGATGCTAACAGCATTGAGGGGCGAGCCTGAACAAATATTCGAGAAGGTATAATATGTGATCATCACCTATATAATGTTGTTCTAGCAAACCCATAGTCTGTGGCTTGGCATATTGATTAGAGATTATAAGTGCGACCATTCAAAAGTGCATGCCGCGATTATGAGACTATGTTGTTATAGCTAGTATGTATGTATGTAGCATTAGATCAATTGTTTGCATTTGGAAATATGTCAGCACGTATGGTAGGCTATTGTGATAGCTAACATAATGCAGCAATAGTGCCTGCCAACACAACTGCTGCTTAAAACACACAAACATTACAAAGATAAAACCAGAACACAATAAACTTATAAACGAAAAAATTAAAAGTGATCTGTCTTCCCAATTTGAGGGGAAATGGAATGGTTTGGACCATCCATCAAGAAAGTGTAGAGGGTAGTAGGTATTTAGACTAAATTATAACAAACGATTTCTCTCTTCATGGTCTGGGGTAGATGGAGTGATGTGGTTCATCTCATTTGAAAGAGAAGGCATAACTAAAATAGAAACAATAATTATTTATACTGCACACACACACACACATGTAACAAACCATTTCTGTCTTCCCAGTTTGACTGGTCTGGGGGAGATGGAGTGGCCTGGTCCATCTCATAGGAAAGAGAAGGTGTAACTAAAACAGAAAATGTAGCTACTTTTATGCTGCACACACACAGAGGTGACAAACCATCTCTGTGTTCCCAGTTTGACTGGTCTGGGGGAGATGAAGTGGCCTGGTCCATTTCATAGGAAAGAAGAGGTGTAACTAAAACAGAAAAAAAGTAGCTACTATTTATGCTTCACACACACATGTATCTCTGTGTTCCCAGTTTGACTGGTCTGGGGGAGATGGAGTGACATAGTTCATGTCATATGAAAGAGGTGTAACTAAAATGGAAAAAGTAGCTATTATTTATACTGCACACAATGAAAGCATGAGAGCAACATGTGCGTAGACTCAAAAAAATAAAATAAATTGGTAGAATTGCACGTGCTGCTTGGTCAGTGCCCAGCTAAGAATGGAGGGAGATACTGATATGAATATTTCAGAAGTAGTAGAATGTAAGTCTGGAACAGTTCATGGGATTTTTGTTGGCGGAGTTTCACCCATCAAGAAAAGTCAGAAGAGGAATAATGTTCAATATTTTGAGGTGAACATTAGCGATGGTGGAAAAACTGTTCATATGGTTTCGTTTGAGCCGAAGTTGTGCAAGGAGGTGGAGATGCCTACAAAAATAGACGGAAGTGGCAGTCACAAATTGTTGCATTAAGAGAAACCGAGAAGATGAATTTGAAATCTTAGCACATAGTAAATCATCCATCACTAATTCGCCTAAAAAGTTTAAGGTTAATGATGAGGGCACCGATAAGATTGCAAAAGTGAACATTTGTGATTTAGGAACAATTGAAGAACTGATAGATCTTGGCAACATGTAAATGTAGTAGGGAAAGTTGAATATTTATCTCCAAGTGAGGAAATAAAAGGAAAGAGTCCAGGTTGTGTGTACCACATGCCTAGAAAAGTCAGAGTGATATCTGATTTGTAATAATATTATAGCAATAATACCCCATGCAAAAACAGTTTGGCTGTACAAAAATGGTGTCCCCATCAAATTAAAAGTAACACGACAACTAAAGGAGCTAATATCTGGGTGAGGCCAAGAAATACTGGCAAATAAATCATTATAATTTATAAAAATTTGATCCTTTATCATTGACTCGTACAGTCTTGTTGCATTCCTAGCTAATTCCCTGTAACTCTAATTGGCTAGTAATTTAGCCGCCTTTTTTCTCCTCTACAACGCCGCACTATTTAGAAAGGTACCAATTTACTAGCCTATTAGATTTACAGGGAATTAAGTAGGAATACAGTCAGACTGCACAAGTCTATGATAAAAGCAAGATATTACTTTGGCTGATGGTACAAGCCAAAATAATATTAAAGTATATCTGATTGTGAACCATACTATTAAATTAAATGCAATAATTACATTTTATTAATGAATATATAATGTGGAGTGGTCATTTTGACTTTGGGTTCTATTTCTTTGATCATAATTATGTGCTTTTTTGTTATGTTCTACATATGTAGCCTCTTTGTAGTTCTTCCTCCATGCATGTAGCTGGACAAATTATGTTGCTGTCTTGTTTTCCATTACACAGTTAGGCACAAGACAATGCCATAGTGGAATATGCTGAGTCAAGTGATTGATGATGCAACAAGTTGTATTCATCTAGGGTGCTAAATGCTTGATCTACAACATAAAGGTCATAAGTATGTTTGAACAGAAGTCACTGATGTGCAACACTGAAATAATTCACTTTATTGTTAGATCTGGTAAAGCTACTAATAGCTAGCTATATTTGATATACACACAATGCAAGCAAACAAAATAAATTGTGACTGGATTTTGGAAAATCACCCTTATGGGTGCATTGTTGATTCAGAGAAAAGCATATTTTAGTAAAACTTCACGTTACTCACCAGCCTTGGCAGCTACACGTTTGGATTTTTCAGCAAAGATGGAGCAATTCACAACCTTTAAGAACAACTAAGGTGATCCCTGTAGAGTTTCCCGCCATTTTAGATAAACTTTTTTCACCAGTGTTGCTGTATCACGAGTCCTCAAAAAGGGGTGGAGGGTTGGGGGTGGCAGGGTGGGCAAGAGATAGACTACACAATGGATGAGAATGGTAAAAAGAGGCACCAGACCACAAAACAGCCTGTCAGAGGCAGGGAACAGATAGAAATCTCACAAAACAGACATACATCACACCTGCTCGTCTGTCCAGAGTGCATGAATCCCCCAAAACACTTCACTGTTGTTCACAGACCTGTACAGACGCCTGGTGTAGTTATACAGGCCGCCAGAGAATGGTCCACCAAAAGCAGACCTGACAAGTTGAAGGCAAGTTTGATATCCCCATAATGGAAATTGTTAGCCTGTGAGTGCAGCAACATACTTCATGCTGGTGTTATCTCACTTTTGCCTTTTGCACCCATATGGTTGATTTTGCTAAATCAGGTCACAATTGTGTTAATTTTATTAACTAAACCAGGTGTACATAAACACCAAAGGGTGTGGGTGTCTGCATGGATTCAGTGGAATGGAATGGTGGACTGGAATAGAATGGTGGAATGGAACAGTACTTTGGTAAATTCAATTAGTGGTCACCTCCACCTTCTAACAAAGATCACCTCTTTATAAAAACCGTTTTGCTTTAATGTTTAAATTGCTGCTATCTTGTTGTCTTAGAGTGTATCCCCATAGAATGGTCTTATTGATCAGTTGCAACATTCATTTCTTGGCCTCACCAGATATTAGTTCCTTTAGTTGCCAGTTGCTTTTAGTTTCGTGGACACACCTTTTTTGTATAGCCAAGCTGTTTTTGTATGGGGTAAATAGCTATTACTGTATTGTATCATAAATCAGATATCACTGGCTTTTTAAACATATCATGTGGCACACCATTCATCAATAAGACTGTCTTATATGGCTCTAAAACAACAATTCAGATATCAAAGTAAAACAGTCTTTGTAAAGAGGTGGTCTTTTAAAGAAGTGACCATTAATTGAAATGACCAAAGTACCGATCCAATCCATTCCACCATTCCATTCCAGTCCATTCCACCATTCCATTCCAGTCCATTCCACCATTCCATTCCACTGAATCCAGACGCCCAAAGGGTGTTGACAAACACCAAGAAGTGTTCAAAATTGAATTAGTGCAGTACTCAGGGGTGTTCCTACTACACCATAACAGGTGTGGGTGTTTAGGTAACACAGCAACATGATATGAGAACACCCAACTTTAACAGTGTGGCTATATCTTACTCCCACACACACATGCATGTACATGCACCTACACGATATTTTAAATCAAACAAACTGTTTGTTGTTTACATAATGGTGGGTATACCACAGGACACACTGACACATGAGAACCCATATTAATTAAGTAGTTCAGAAATGATGTCATACAGATGACTATATTATGGTTAAAATTCTCAATCATACTCCCACACAAACATGGATGCACGCCTACACAATATTTTAAACCAAACAAACTGCTTGGTATGGTGGTGTATACCACAGGACACACTGACACAAGAAAACACATTTGACCTAACTGGTGAACCAGAGCAACAGCATGCATGAATTTTATAAAAGATAAAGCAATCTGCTGTTTCCATCTGGGTGATAGGTAAGGAGAGAAATGAAACTCCATTACCCTGATTTGGTATCTAGAGTACTACCCATACACGTAGACATGCGTATACTAGTTTTTTGAGTTGCAGTGAATAACTTTTACTGCGTGAAAATTTTAATTTAACGTAAGATACTTGCCGAATGCCTTAGTGTGAGGCAAGCAACCTTGAGCTTTCTGTATTATCTTATTCATTTATATTTATAGCTATGTTTGTCTGCAATAGAAGTGCATCAATGAATTGGATGATATAATGTGGCAAGAGTTGTTGTGCAATCCACTATGTGATGGGTCTTGTAATTATCTTTGTTGTTGTCACTGAGAGCAGCCTTACAAAGGATTTAGTATTAATTTTATGTTTGCCAGTGTTATATACCTTTGACTTGTGGGAAGCATGAAGTTTCATTTTAATAGCTTAACGCATCTACACCTGCTGTACTTGACTAAAAACAGTGTGTTTATACATTGTTATATACAGTATACTCTTAGCACTTGCTCCATGCATTACCATGTATGGGTCAAACTAGAATATTCTGATCAATGTGATTATTATATGTAGTGAGTATCTCGGTGTACAATACAATGTGAACATTGTATGTCATCGTTTTGCACTGCATGCAGTAAGTTGCATTGTTGGAAGATGTGTTATGTAAAGTTGTATTGTCAGAAGATCAGTTATGTAAAATTGATGGCCGGGATCATAAGTATGTTCACTGGTTCTGTGTCAGTTGCAATGAACTGGTTACGGCTCTTATCTAAAGTAAATCATTCTATAGATTTAGTATATCGTAATAAATTAACATAAATCATAGATATTATAGAACAAAATTTTATGCCTAACTTTGGCACAAATGGCATCCCAAGGTAGTTGCATCTTATTGAGTAGAGGCCTGTGTACAGAAAGTATATATATGCAAATGAAGAATATGTTTTTGACTACATTTTGGTGAAGATTTACAAGCCATTGGCGGTTCTAGGATTTCTAACAGGGGGGTTCCAATGATAGTAGGACTCAGATGCTGGGGGCACAACCCCCAGATGCTGGCAAGGTTTTAATTGTATAATGCTTAAATGTTTAAAAACTACTATACACATTACTTACTGATCCTCGCTACTCAGTATCATCTCATGCCATCACTTTCTGAGTGTTTCTTGAAACTTCTGCAATGCACGGCAGAAATACAATGGTGTCTTAATTGACTATAGCTTATCAGTCTTAGAAAGGATACAATGATTAGGCATTGATCTTTTAACTGAACATGGTGTAATGAGTGTGAATGAATTGCATGCTTACCACACGTAGTGAGAGAGAGTGTAGCTATTTTATCTTTTATTATTTATTTATTTATTATCTAATTTATCCAAAGAGGAAGGGGTGGCACCAAAAGGCTATGCCTGCACAAGGGTGTTTCTCCACAAACTTTACATATATACACACAGAAAACTACTACATACAAAAACACACACAATACACAGAAAACATAGCTATTTACAAAAAAAAACAAAAAAAAACAACATGAAAACAGAGTACACACAAAATATTACATGGTACAAAAATAATTCTTAACTGCATGATGAAAGGCATCACAATTAGATAAGAATAGAATATTAAATGGGATCTTGTTCCAGATATTAATTAAAATGGTGTGTTACCAAAAAAAGAGAAACGAAATGAATTGATGGTAGTCTATAGCAGAACCATACACTTTTTTCATCTTCCAACTTCTCAGCCACTATTATTATTATTATTATTATTTGTTTTCACTGTGCAGAAATCACATAATGCATAGGTATAATTACATAAGTTATTACAAAATTAGGGGAATTAACTATGTAGGGGGAGGGGGTTCCAAAGTTTAATCACAGAGGGGGAAAGGAAAATTTATACTAGTCAATGTTTGTCATCAGTTGCTTGTAGTATCCTTTGGATCATTAGGGGTAATTACTATTTATGATCATTTGTTGTTATATGAGCATTAGTTGTACAGGCTTCTCTAATGTTCAGCAAGTATACTTACAAATGATGAGCATTGTGCCTAGCATGGCCTATCACAGACAAAGTATGCAGTTATGTAAATAAGATGGTAATGTCTTTGTTAAAATTGAATAGCAGTATGGAATCTGAAACACTCAGCTAAGGTAAAATTGATCAAAATATAAGTGAACCAGGAGAAGATTCAAGGCTTAACAAGGGGGTACGCCATGACCAGGGTAGTATAGGTAGTTACATAAAGTTGAGGTTGCCTATAATCTAGGTATGTAAAATTCTGAGTTGCCATATAAATTCTCCATCCATCATCATACTAGGGATGCTGCAATAGTCATGAGATACGATATAATATTGTGACATAAAATCATGACATGGTATGTAGTGGCCCATTTATGTCAACCAGAAATCAGCTTCACAATACCTACATAGTGCCTTGGTAGAGCCCAATAGGTTACTACAAAAATGTTATTCAGTGGAATTTTCTACAGACTGATGGATCGACTGACTTGTAATGGAAATTGTCTGAGATCTCTGTAGTGACTAGATTGATTGCAGAGGCGCTTCTCATAGTACTCTTTGTTTGCTAACAGGCTGAAAACAATGTATAATAAGTCACTTCATTAATTCATAGTTGGGATGTACATTCAGAAGAAAAGAACTTGACAAGTCTGGCACCATTCTTTCTTCTGATGACAACAATTGAAATAGTACTCAAATTTGGTCTACTTTAATGAATATTGTGATCAAAAACTACATGTAGCTTTACTCTTGAAATTATTGTGGAAATTCACCAAAGGGAGACATGTTTTTAACTAGAACAAGTTACGTATGTCGTGACATAATGCCTATGACATATGTCATGACATCCCTACATCATACAGTATATGGTAGTGTTGTATATTAAAGTTTGTATTTTCACACTAAAAATATTGTAAGAATAAAAGTATTGAAATAAGGAGGTCACCTATTATATTATTATTATTATATTATAATGTGCAGAACCTCAAAAAGAGTGTGTGGCACAACATTACAAGTGGGTGAGTTGTGGGGAAGGGGGGTGTGACTTATTACAAAACAGTTCGTACATACAGTCATGTTATTATAAGTGTTCTTTTGAAGTGATCTAGAGTTGGAGAGTTAATGATTTGCTGGCTAAGGCTGTTCCACAATCTGATGGCTGACGGGAAAAAGGAATATAAGTGAGTGTTAATTCTTGAGTAAGGGAGCTGATAGCAGAGTCGATGATGGCGAGTGTGGGAGGTGCAAGGGATAAGAGATTGGTTGCAAGGCATATTTATCAAGTTATTAGATATCTTATACATCATTGTAGCTTTTATGCATGCTCTTCTATTTTGTAGACTTTTCCATCCAAGGTTGTTAATAAGGTTAGTTACACTAACAGACCAAGAGTAACTGTTCGTAACAAATCTACTTGCACGCCTTTGAATCTTTTCCAACATTAGGATATCTTTTTGAGTATGGGGATCCCAAACTGTGCACGAATATTCTAGAATTGGTATAACTAAGGATTTGTAACAGGATTCCTTGATGTGGGGTGGACAGGATTTTAAATTTCTATGCAAAAATCCCAAGACAGAGCTTGCCTTTTTGGAAATATTGGAGATGTGCTCTGACCAGTTCAGTCTCTCATTAATGGTAATTCCTAGGTATCTAACTGATGAAACTTGTTTTATAGCTGTACCATCCATTCTATAGGTTATGGTTAATGGTGAATGTTTGTTTGTGATGCAAAGAAATTCGCACTTGTTAAAGTTAAACAGAAGTTTCCAATCCTTGGACCATTTGACCAGTCTGTTGATGTCATCCTGGAGAACGTTTTGATCATCTCTGGTTTTGATTTTGTAATATAATAAGATATCATCAGCATATAGTTTGATTTTGGAGGCTATATTTAGGGGAATATCGTTTACAAAGCATAAAAAAAGGAGGGGGGCTAAAACAGTTCCTTGGGGTACACCAGATGTTACTATGGAAGAATTGCTACTTGTGCCATCTATTGTTACTTTTTGACTTCTATTATAAAGATAGTGCTTGATCCATGACAAGAGGGGGCCTCTGATCCCATAATGTGATAGTTTATTGCATAGTCTGGAGTGTGGAACTCTATCAAAAGCTTTTGAAAAGTCCAGAAAAATGCAGTCCATTTGTGCATTATCATTGAGGCAGTTGACTAAATCATCTATGGTTGTTATCAGTTGAGTTTCACATGATTTGCCTGCTTGAAAGCCATGTTGTTCTTCAGCCAGAATGTTACAGTTAGTTAAATGTGAAAAGATACAGCTGTAAACAATATGTTCAAGAATTTTACTACAAATTGACGTTAAGGAGACAGGACGATAATTGCAAGTCTGAGTACGGCTGCCCTTCTTGAAGATGGGAATTATGTTTGCAACCTTCCAGTCATCCGGTAGAAACCCTTAGTGTAAGGATGATTGAAAAATTAGAGTTAAAATTGGTGCTAGTTCCTCTGATAGCTCTTTTAAGAAATATGCTGGAATAATATCTGGTCCAGTACCTACCTGAAGTAGTGAACATTTAATCTTATAGGAATTAAATGTCCACTATATCTTCAGGTGTAGGTGACCTCCCTTGTTTCACTATACCTTTTATTTCTTTGCTCCCTATAATCAAACTTAAAATTCTTAATTTTTCCTTGTAGCTATACTTGTAGTGTAATAAAACACTCTGTCTTGTAAACATGTAGTTTAGTTGAATATAATCTTATATCCCTATTAAGAATTCAGGGGCGGATCTAGGGGGGTTTCTGAGGTTTCCAGAAACTGGTCAAGTGTATTCAGGTAATTAAAATTATATTTTACAGTGATTTGCAATGGTACAAAAGTTCAGATCGAAATACTCTAATAGAGCAGTCAACCACTCTAATAGAACAGCCACATTTTGTATTTCTCTGAAGAACTGTAAGTAGCTAGCTAGCTACTTTATTCACCTGTGCCAACACAGTAAAAAATAGTCCAAAATCTTATAACAAAGTATTAAAGTCTGAAAATCTTCCTGGGGGCATGCCCCAAGACCCCCAGAACAACATCCATGTCTGTTGTATGCTTCAAATGTCAAATTTGCTCTGTCCCTTAACTCTTTAGTCTGCACCTGATACTGCACCAGAAGCAAGCACAATTAAGCAGCCTACATTATACCTAACATACACTGCTTGAAGGTTCTTAGTTTACTAATTTGTTAAGATGCCTTACTGTAGATATACTGATAGTAAAGTGTCAGTAAACTTAAGTATATGGAACATAATTATTTTACTAAGTTTTAAACTCTCAGTAAAACATCAGTGAATGCGGGTTTACTGAAAAACTACTAAAATAACAAACAATTAACTGTTCCATGCAGGGGCGGATCCAGAGTTTGGAAAGAGGGGGGGGGCACCTTTCTGAAAAACAGTTGAAGACCAAAAAAACTTACTGAAAACCAGTTGAAGACCAAAAAAAAAAAAAAAAAGGTCACGACAATAATAGCTAGTTATCCTTACCTACTATATCACGTCTGTTATGTAAAATAAAATCCTATTTATAGCTTCATAGGTAAGCTACACTGCCTCATGAACATTGTGACTGCTTTATTAGAGTAATTGACTGCTCTATTAGAGTATCTCGATCTTGTATGCAATTTCTTGAAGGGGGGGGGGGGGGGGGGGGGGGGGCATTTGCCCCAAATGCCCCATCCTGGATCCGCCACTGCCATGTACTGGGGATATACCACTGTAGTAAACTAAGATACTTCAAGCAGTGATAATAATTGTTATATTTTTGAAGTGTCAATATTGCTACCAGATTCAATTTCAAATTGCACAATTTTCTGGAAAATCTTGCCTTCATACTCCCCTAAATTTACATTTGCATATAGCAATAGATTGAAAATCAGTCACTAAATTCCTGGGGCCACCCTTGATTGAAGCTAAACTCCATGGATGCTTATTATACACATTATACATGCATGATGAGAAAGACACATTCATAGACGCTTGGTAGAGCTGTATTTCCAGACTGATAATCTATATATGCATGCATGTACTGCAATATCTATGACCTGCATATAGTCTACCACATACAGGGCCGCCCACAGGGGGGGGGTAACTGGGGCATTTTGCCCCGGGCCCCAGCCTGAAAGGGGCCCCAGGAGACCCCATGAAGGGCCCCCTGAATACCTGTTTAAAAGATCGATATACTCTAATAGAGCAGTCAGATCTAAATACTCTAATAGAGCAGTCACAGTATTCTTCAGAGGAGCAGTGTAGCAAGCTTATAGATAAGGAGATATGGTTGGTGATGGGTAATTATTGTCATTGCCAGCAGGTTGTGACCTTTTTTTTTTTTTTTGGTCTTCACCTTCCAACTTGGGTCAAGGGCCCCACTTTAACTCTTTGCCCTGGGCCCCTTAATTTCTCTGGGACCCTGACCACATATATAGCTAACAGCACATTGAATGGCATTACTGCACTGTAGACATGGCAAGCATGCATCATTAGTTGCAGCCTTTATATAATTTGGTTTGGTACATCTACTTACATGGGTTGAGACACACCTTGGCAGAACCACTTGTAGTTTGTGTGTATTATTCAATTATCAGATGCCACACTACTGCAGTTGCAATTGATGGTGTATATAAGGGCTGGCATACAGTTGCTGATCTAATGAGTAGTACAAGAATGCTGCAAGAGGCTGTACTTATAGTTTGCCTTTTTTGGGGGACCAGTTCTGAGGTATAGAGTAAGGTGTAGTTGAAGAAATAAAAATTAATGTATGAGTGTCCAATGCTATAGTAACGGCTTTCCTTTTCTTAGGTGGTAAGGACCAATGATGCAAAGAATGTGATCATACCTTTCTACAAGCTCTATACTCCATATGACATATTAGGGAATGCAGAGTTTACTACTGAGTACAGTCAGTACACGTCAACAGCATTAAAATTTGATGGAGATACTACTCCTGGAAAGCGGATCTTCAAGCTACCACTAATACCCAATGGTATACTCTACAGCTATTCTGACATCACAGTAGTTGTAACAGTAGGATTAGACAATGAAAAGCGAGATAATGCTCAAAAGTATTATGACAGTGATCCTAAGTTTCTTCTATCTGATGGGAGAACTGGTATAGGATTTGATGTGCGAGATGAACTTGATAACAGGGCTATTTGTAATGGAATGCAAGCCACAATGGGAGAGACACTTAGTTCAGTAGCCAGTTTTTCTGGCTCTCCTCATCAGTATTCTATTCTACCAGAGGAAATAGTCCTAACTTTAAAGCCATCTCAACGTTGGGGATCATGCTTCATTGCAGCTAATAGTGGAGTGATTTCTCCAGTTAAATATACTCGTAGCATCCACCCTGATCAAGGCCTCTGGTTAGAAGTATACAGGGAGGATAGCGGTGAACGCTATACATTTATTTACATCAAGATAGAAATTCATGAGAACTAATTATTGTGTGGGACTAACTTGACTGTACATTATTTTATCAAGCTTTTGCTGACATTCACCACTCTGCAATGAAAACTTATTACACACTGTGAACGTATAGTTTGTTTCTGTACTTAAGTATATACATACAATATTTTTTGTGGAGTTGTGCCATACAGTAATATTATACGTAACTACAAGTTAGATTAGTGTCTGCATACATGGTGTGATGGTGGTTATGATTTGATTATTCTAGCAGTTAGGACAGCTATCTTTAGTAGAAAACATACTCCACCTGGAAGCGTGGTGCAGTCATGCAGCACCCACACAATTTATTATTTTTAATTTAAGGTGGTGATTGGAAAAATAACAATAGCAACCTACCAACTGCACAGCAACAAAGACATGTGTCTGTATGTTATAATTCATACCCTCTAAACAGTTAGCAACAGGTAGTTATATATACTCATTATACCCTACCTAGAAAGGATAAAATTCAAGATAGTGGCTATAATGTACATACAGGTGACTCATGCAGCCTGTATAGACTGAAATGATACTGGAAACCATACAGCTGTTGTGACACACTTGTTTTCTCCAGCTTATTTTAGATAGAAAATGCTCCTTGCTTTAATCTTTCTTTTACCACAGTGCTGTCAGTGCATGCATGGATACTGAGCAGTTTCTGGTGGATATTATCATAGGTGGATGTTAGTACCTAGTCTAATGATCGGATGATGGTTTGGTAGGTGAGATTTCTGCTCCAGCATAAAAATTAAGAATAAGCACTTTTGATGAAAAACATACATTTTTATAACAACTGTATAGCTATGTACTAGTTCTGCTGGCCATCATGTACCAAAACTTATTACACAGCAAATACCGAAGTCTCAGGATGGCTACAGTCAAAGCTGCCTACAAATTTAATTACCAATTGCAAGGCCAGAAACTACAAACATAATAAATACTTAGGTTTAAGGAAGAAAATCCATCCCTCCTGGAGGAAGACTGAGTGTGCCTCGACTAGACATTGGGTGACCTGTAGTTCGAATCCTGTGGCTGGAGGGATTTTTTTCCCCTTACTTTGGCCCCTTTTCTGTTTCACCTTATTAGCTATAAGTCATTTAAGTCTCAGCCCTTGTAATCATTGTTAGGTTAGGTAATCTTAAGAAGGCTACAGCACATGTTGCTGTCAGACCTTCAGTGCTGGTCACTGTAAAGTGTTAATAATAACAATAATAAACCATGCAGCTTCAATTTGCAGTGTATAGAATGTAACTTAGTAATACATATTATGACAAGTGTAATGAGAAATTATATATATATATATATATATATATATATATATGAGATTCTGAGTAGGGATCACAGAACTGCATTAATCACAAAAATATCACCTCACCCACTGATATCATAATCCTATAAAATGACATTGCTTCAATTTACATATATAATGGAAGGCATTATGGGACAGCGTTGAAACTGGGTCACTACTGCTGACCCGGATGACCCACTGACCCAGATTAATCAAAGCCGAGGCGTGTGATAAGAGCTATGTTTCGGCTAGTCTCGAGCGAGCGAGCGAGACTACGTTTTGAGCGTTCGATTCGTGTTGAGTAAATATTGCAACTTCTCATCTGGCATTCCTCAGGGGACGGTGCTTGCTCCACTACTGTTTCTTTGTTTTATTAATGACTTGCCTAATAGAATCACATCCAAAATAAAATTATATGCAGATGATGTACTGTTGTATACTACTATTCACTCACAAGATGACTGCCACAGACTACAGCAAGACCTCGACACTTTAGTAGAACAGTGGGCACTAGATTGGAAAATGTCTTTTAATCTACAAAAATGCAAATTTCTCAGAATTACCAACAACAAAAAGCCCAATATTAGCTCAATACACTCTGCAAAACCAAACTATACAGGAAGTAACTCATGCCAAATATTTAGGGGTGACTATTGATAAGAATTTATCCTGGTCAGAGCATATCAATTAAATAACTAAGAAAGCCAATAATGTAAAATGCTTTTTACAACGTAATATAAGCAGGTGCCCCCCCCCCCCCCAAACCAAAAGTAATTGTTACAAGGCTCTTGTTAAACCTATATTAGAATACACAAGCACTTTCTGGTCACCCCACACACACAGAGATATTGATACCATCGAAAATGTTCAAAGGCGTGCAGCAAGATTTGTAACTACAATTATTCCTGATATGTAAGTGTGACTGAAATGTTATCTAACCTGAGCTGGCCCACGCTAACCAGATGTAGAAATGAACAAAAGGCTACAATGTTATACAAGATCATAAACTGCCAAGTTGACATAAATGCTGACCATCTTCTTATTCCTAACCCTGACATCTACCACACCAGAGGACACAATAAAAGATTTATGATACCGATGACAAAGATTGGCTCTTACAAATTTTCTTCTTTCCGTCTGCTATTAAAATTTGGAATTCCTTACCCAAACATGTGATTAATTTGACAGAGATTGAACAATTCAAGCACAACCTAGCTGGTCTAAACACTATTTAATTAATTAATTAGTAATTATTTATGATTATAATTGTACTATTGTTTCTTTTGTGCACCACACTCTTCTTGAGGTTTGCACAATACAATAAATAATAATAATAATCCTGAGTTCTTCCTATCTGATGGAATATATGGAATAGGATTTGAGCTAAGAGATTCTCCATATTGTCGAGGAATACAAGCAACCATGGAGGATGTTCTTGATTCTAGGACACGATTTTCCTATAATAGACCTGAATCATCAACTGAACCTGAACAACTCATGACATTCAAACCATCTCAACGTTGGGGATCATGCTTCATTGCTAGTGATAGTGGAGTAATTTCACCAGTTAGTTTTACTCAAAGCATCTATCCAGATCAAGGCCTGTGGTTAGAAGTGTACAGGGAGAATACAGATGAACAATATATTTTTAATGACATCAAGGTGGAGATTCATGAGAACTAACACCAGTATTCTTAGGTTTGGTTACAGCTAACATCACTAGGCTTAAGAAATGATAAGCTGTGATTTTAGGGTTCTGCTATTGTATACAATTTAAACAATGTGTGCAGTCATTGATTTTTGATATATTTAATTAGCAAGCCATATTAAAGGGGTAAATGCTAATGCAAAATTTTAGTTGTTACATGTTGTTAGATAGTTCCATTTAGAAACTACTTTAAAACAATAGTTATGTCAACAAGGAGCCAGCATCAGCCAAGCTGTTTTTCAGCTATTCCCTGAACAAATTAATATTTACATAGCTAAATAATTCATCTTAAAATTATTTTTACGATCCTGCTTCAATGAGTTGGGAAAGCTGTTCGAATGGTATATAGTGCCACAATAATACAGGCTTCTCTTTCTGTAGTTTAAATGCACTACAGACAATGATTTGTCATAGACAAAGCAGTTTTAAAAGTGATATGTAAATAAGATCTAAACCAAAACAGCCAAGCTGTAAAAAAAGAATGTGGCCCCCAAAAAGGCCAAGGTGAAAAAAGATGTGAAATCCAAGGTGGCGGCCAAGAAATGGCTGTGATGGTAGGTTAATGGCAAAAAATTTAATTACGACAATTCAGGTGAATTTGCGTTGCCTCCACTAGGATTCAGCACCAAATTCACCTGAATTGTCGTAATAAAAATTTTTGCAATTAACCTACCATCACAGCCATGTTTTGGCCGCCACCTTGGATTTCACATCTTTTTTCACCTTGGCCTTTTTTGGGGCCGCACTCTTTTTTTACAGCTTGGCTGTTTTGGTTTAGATATCACTTCTTTTTTAGGCCAGGCCAAATTAATTCACAGTTTATCGTCACCGCCCGCATGGGTTTTTAGGAATAGAGCAATAATTTCATAATTCATTATTTCTCACGTGATAATCATTGCTTACGCTTCTGAACTCGTTTTGTATATAAAACATGGTGTGTGCAACAAACGTGACGATTATTCCCAGCCTGGTCTTGTTAGTACCTTCAATAAATGGATTTCTAAAGGGAGATTGCATAAACGAATAGCTAAGTATTAACCGTGACGTAATCAAATAAGCTCTGAAATCATTGTTAAAGTAGCTAGCAACTGTGTGAAGCTATTTTTTAAATGTTTTTCCATGTTAAAAAAATTATGAAATATGAAAAATGACCTCCCGCCCGCATGATTTTTTCAAATATCCCGGACGATAAACTGTCAATCAACTTGGCCTGGCCTTATGGCAAGCCACAAAGCTGGCCATGTGGCTTTGATGCTTCGTTTTAACTTGTTTTTTTCTTTACTGCAGGAATTGTGGATCAAAGGAGTGTGTATAGCTTTTGTCTGATGAAATATTTGTATATTTAACATTGAATGATGATTATCACATACTGTAGTTAATAAGGTGACTTCTTACATAACTGAACTGTAGTTGAAACTCTCATTGTTCAGTGGCGGATCCAGGATGGGGCATTTGGGGCAAATGCCCCCCCCCCCCCCCTTCAAGAAATTGCATACAAGATCGAGATACTCTAATAGAGCAGTCAATTACTCTAATAAAGCAGTCACAATGTTCATGAGGCAGTGTAGCTTACCTATGAAGCTATAAATAGGATTTTATTTTACATAACAGACGTGATATAGTTGGTAAGTATAACTAGCTATTATTGTCGTGACCTTTTTTTTTTTTTTTTTTGGTCTGAAACTGTTTTTCAGAAAGGTGCCCCCCCCTCTTTCCAAACTCTGGATCCGCCCCTGTTGTTTGTAGCTGAACTCTTTTCAGGTTGATTTATTTCTTGCTGAACTCTCTACAGGATGATTTGTTTCTAGCTGGACTATCTACAGGGTGATTTGTTTGCAGCTGAATTCTCTACTTGGTGGTTTCTTTGTAGCTGAACTCTCTACAAGGTGACTTATTCTAGCTGAACTCTCTACAGGGTGGCTGAACTCTCTACAGGGTGATTTGTTTGCAACTGAACTCTCTACAAGATGATTTGTTTCTAGCTGATCTCTCTATAGTGTAACTTGATTGTAGCTGAAATATCTACAGGATGGTTTCTTTGTAGCTGATCTCTCTACAAGGTGACTAGTTTCTAGCTGATCTCTCTACAGGGTGACTTGTTTCTAGCTGATCTCTCTACGCGGTGACTTGTTTCTAGCTGAACTCTTTATAAGGTTATCTGTTTGTAATTGAACTCTCTACAGGATGGTTTCTTTGTAGCTGATCACTCTACAGGGTGACTTGTTTCTAGCTGATCTCTCTACAGGGTGACTTGTTTCTAGCTGATCTCTCTACAGGGTGACTTGTTTCTAGCTGATCTCTCTACACGGTGACTTGTTTCTAGCTGATAGGGTGATCTGTTTGTAATTGAACTCTCTACAGGATGGTTTCTTTGTAGCTGATCTCTCTACAGGGTGACTTATTTCTAGCTGATCTCTCTACAGGGTGAACTCGTTTCTGGCTGAACTCTCTACAGATGATTTGTTTGTAGCTAAACTCTCTACATGGTGGTTTCTTTGTAGCTGAACTCTCTACAAGGTGACTTGTTCTAGCTGAACTCTCTACAGGGTGGCTGAACTCTCTACAGGATGATTTTTTTGCAACTGAACTCTCTACAAGATGATTTGCTTCTAGCAGATCTCTCTATAGTGTAACTTGATTGTAGCTAAACTCTCTACAGGATGGTTTCTTTGTAGCTGATCTCTCTACAGGGTGACTTGTTTCTAGCTGATCTCTCTGCAGGGTGACTTATTTCTAGCTGATCTCTGGATGACTTGTTTCTAGCTGATCTCTCTACACGGTGACTTGTTTCTAGCTGATCTCTGGATGACTTGTTTCTAGCTGATCTCTCTACACGGTGACTTGTTTCTAGCTGAACTCTCTATAGTGTTATCTGTTTGTAATTGAACTCTCTACAGGATGGTTTCTTTGTAGCTGATCTATCTACAGGGTGACTTGTTTCTAGCTGATCTCTCTACAGGGTAAACTTGTTTCTGTCTGAACTCTTTACAGATGATTTATTTGCAGCTGAACTCTCTACATGGTGGTTTCTTTGTAGCCGCACTCTCTACAAGGTAACTTCTTCTAGCTGATCTCTCTACAGGGTGACTTGTTTGTAGCTGAACTATCTGCAGGGTGATTTATTTGCAGTTGAACTCTCTACAAGGTGATCCTTCTAGCTGATCTCTCTACAGGATGACTTTTTCTAGCTGAACTCTATAGGGTGATATGTTCATAGCTGAACTCTCTACAGGGTGATTTGTTTGCAGTTGAACTCTTTACATGGTGGTTTCTTTGTAGCTGAACTCTCTACAGAGTGACTTACTTGTAGCTGAACATTGTATAAAGTAACTTGTTTGTAGCTGATCTAGATGAACTCTCTACTGGGTAGCTTTTTTGTAGCTGAACCCTCTACGCAGTGACTTGTTTGTAGCTGAAGTCTCTACAGGATGACTTGTTTATAACTGAATTTTCTTCAGTGTGACTTATAATGTTCTGAATCTCTACAGCGACATATTTGTAGCTGAACTCTCTACAGGGTGACTTGCTTGTAGCTGAATTGTCTATGAGATTAACTGTTTGTAGCTGAACTCCCTACAGAATAACTTGCAACGCAATATAATTCTATTATGGAGTAAGTTATAAACGTAGTTGAATGCTCTATTAGGGTGACTGTTCTATTAGAGTATCTCGATCTCGCATATGCTACACGTAGTTGGTTCATAACTCAGTGGTTTGTACACCGATTCTTCTGTACTACTGCAAGGACTTTCTATGATAATTATTCCAGCTACACACCGATTTTCAGCTCACTGCTCTAAGCGGTTTGCCTGGTAGGCGTGAAAACTAATAGTTTATTGTTCATAAAAATCAATCGCGTAATTGTGACATAGGTTGGGTTTTGTGTCATATCTCGATGGCTTTTAACTGGATTCCTTTCAAACACAAAAAGGCACTCCTACGATAGTTACTCCATCTACATAGCAATTTTCAGCTCATTCCTTCAAGCGGTTTACCCTGTGGGCGTGACAGACCTTCGACCTTATTGTACGCAAATAATCGGTCATAATTCCGTGAATGTTCATCGGATTCCTACCAAACTTGGTACTGAGATTCGCCTTAATGAGCCCTTTAAGTGTGAAAAATTTCAGCCCAATTGGAGCACGCATTCGTGTTTTATGGCGGATTTTGCAAAGTGTGCGAAAAGAAGTAGAAGAAAAAAACGAAGAAAAAAAACCCAATCTTTGGCAACTCGTATCTCGGAAATGGCTTGAGCGATTTTCTTCAAATTTGGGATGTGGACTCCCCTACCTACCCGGCACTTCTGTAGCAACTTTGGTTTCAATCGGATAAAGCTGATTAAAGCATCACAGAGCTACAAAGGTGTGAAAATTGCGTTTACTTTCTTCCTGTAAATATACTCACGGTGTGGAGCGCCGGAATCTTGGGCCGCACGACACACTACCGTGTGTCTTGATAGTGATTTTTTGTTAAAATCTTGTGAATTTGAATGGTATATAGTATGGAATCTGCAATGTCCAGCAAAGGTATAAGATTAAACACAGAAGAACTACAAGTCAATTGATGAGACAAAATGTAAGTGAACTCTCTAGTTTTTGAGGTGACTGATATTTGGTAGAAAACTGCATTTATCATTCGATTGTGTGTACGATACCTAGGAGTGTATACTGACAACCTGGCAATGTCTTACGGAGAGATCCTAATTTGTGGCAAAATTAATCACTTTGAACCACTGTGATGGAGATACTATATCAGGCAGACAGGCACACATTTTTCCAATAAGTGATGTTGCGTAGATTACCTTGGGTGGATTGTTGAGACCTGATATTAAATATCTCTGAGAATTTTGGGGCACTTAGTTTTAGGCAGCTAGCCACATAAAAAGCTGTACAATGGCACACTATATTGTCTGCTATAGTTGTCTAGTTATTATCATTAATATTATTAGAATAACGTACAAAGGTGAGAAACAAAGGGAATGCAAGTACAAAAGTTAGTTCAGATATGCTAATGTCATGATGACAATAATGCAATTCTATATCATCAAGATACAGTAGCATATTATCCTGACATTAACATCAGTAATGGCAATAGGAGGATCATAGTTAAAATAGATTGAAATAGCAACAGGCCTAGAACAGAGCCCTAGGCCTGATGATTGGGGTTCAGTTACTTAACACAGTATCACACTATAATAGCACCTCAAGTGGCTTGACCTTTTAAACCAATCAACAGTTTTCTATTGTTAGTAAAGTATTAAGCTGACCAAAATTTCATTTTATACAGTAGGTTAGTGCAGGCAATTAGTGGATATATCAAACAGTATACATTCGTGATAGGGTGTAGCATGCATGTTTCATGCACATCTCTTTTTGAGGTGGAAATCATTTGATATGCTGTTCCTATATATAGATATGTCTCTTTAGCCAGCCATTCATTCATTGTAGAGTACAGTTAGCCCTGGCCACGTGAGTCAAAAATCCTGGTATTCAAAAACCTTAATTGGTTGTCAAAAACTCTGGTTAAACTACATGTATGCATATACAGTATTTGAAACTATTATGAAGCTGCCTCAATAAACCTTATTTATTTAAGGACTGATGTCAGTGCCTATGTGTGTGTTATGGAGATCCATGCCAGCAGCAATCATCACTGTGACTCTTTAGCATGACTTTATATTCATCTAGATTAGAATACTGCATGGTTTAGTTTGTTAAAAGTACTGCACTGCTCTCTTTTCCTTTGATATTCACATGGCATACATATGCAACCACTGTAGTGTTTCTACAAGCATATAAACACAAATGTAATCCAGTCTGACAAAACCAGTCTTATAACCTTTCCAATTGGCATGACTTGATAAACTCATGTTGTGAGTAAGGTAATTAAAGCAGATAGCACAATTATTAAACTGTTACATGGTAGAGATGGTGCACAAGGCACCTAAAGATGGCCAAGATGGTTGCAATGGAGTACCAGGCGTGAAAGGAGATGTTAGTCCTCATGGACCAAAGGGAAACCAAGGATCAAAGGGAGATCAAGGTTTACCAGGATGTAGAGATGGTCGTGATGAGGTACAGGATGCCAAGGAAGATGTTGGTCCTCTAGCTCGTGGTGATAAAGGAGATCAAAGATTAACAGGACCAAGGAGAACCTTACTAGTCTATGTTTGATGGGGTCATGATTCTTGTCCAAGAACTGAAGCAAAACTTTTGTATGCAGGGAGATTTGGTGGATCTCACCACACACAAAGGAGGTGGCAGTACATAATCCATAGTGCTTGCCATTAGATCCTACCTACCTCAAACATCCACCTGGAATGCAACTGCTTCATCCCTGACCATGTGGTGGAGATTATAGACACCAGAGATCATGTTGTATAGTGGTATATACAACAATAGGGAATTCCTTATGTACATACATACACTCACAGTTACTTGTCTATATCATTCATCAGTCATCAACAGCACAATCATGGTGATCTAATTTATCACCTTGCTGCTTGTCTGCCACTATAAATCTCATTGATTACTTATGTAGGTTACCTTTGCTCTGTTGCTTAATTGGCCTATATGCTACCATTGTAGCTCATCGTGTCAGTCTGGAAAACTGCATGACTGCGCTGCACAAGGAATAAAGTGACATTAATTTTATCAATGATACATACTCCCGTTAAAAATAATTTGAAGTCGTATAGTTGTGCCACAAGCAAAGGCAATTATATTGTTTAATGCTACTGAACTTAAAATCTTTAAGTGACAGTCTGTTTAACAGGAATGAATCATGAATTTGATCATTTCCCTGTAATCCATTTAGTGTATTAAAAGTTTTACTCATCAAAATATTTTTTGTCAATAAAAGTGATAGAGCTTTTGCCAGCCAAAAAGAGAATTCCAAGTAATTGTCTTCCTGGATCTGACACTGCTGTAAGAAGGAAAGACCTGCCAATACAGGGAGTCAAATCTACACTCAAAATTTAAAGCCTTATCAAAATTTAGCGTCTTTGTGAAACAGATTCTGTGCACTTTTATTAATTGTGATGTTCAATAGATAAGTATAATGTGTTGCTCTGTCTGTTTTCAATGCTGGTAGGAGAGCATAATGTGTGCTACCTATCACCTACATACATACCATGAACTTTGCAGTTTACATACACTTTACCATAAGCCATACAAGTTGTCGACACAAAGTACAAACAAGGAACTAAAGTTTTGAGCTTGGCAGTTACTAAAAAAGCATTATCCTTTGGATGCTAGGAGATAGAAATTAAAAAATAGAAATGACCATGAATACACTATGTGTATGAGTGACTATATGAATAGCTGATAGCTGCCATAAGCACAGACCTCTAGTCTCTCTGTATCTTAAAGTGCTAGCTATTCTACTAGGGACTTGTGAGAAGGCTAAAACCTGCACTAAATATAGGAAATCAGAATCTTGAAACTAAACTGTGAAATACACAAGAAATCTCAGACCCAGCTAGTGGTGACTTTACCTTCTAGCAACATGCAGCTAACAAGCAATAATTCAAACTATTTTATAAAACTGCACTACACATTTTGTTACTCATGTTTGGTATTTATAGATAATATTACTCAGCATACCTCAAAGTAGAACCTCTTATAATATGTATTAAAGGTTTAATTATTGTAATTCTCACGACGTGAACTACTGCATATAAATTTTATTCTGACTGTGGCTGTCATGGCTTGGTTTCCTGCTAAGATAGGATCATCAACAGTTACAATGAAGTGCTACCATCATCATCATCATCGTCATCTAACAATAGCATCATTTTGAAAATTACGTTATTAGCCTACTTGCCATACCAGTGAGTTTATCTGTGCTTTTGATACAATAATATTATGCTTAACAGATTATGCCTACAATGCATACATAGCTAGTTAAAGCATAATTATAATTTTGAAAATAAAAAAAGTATTTTTACTGGATTGCTAGTATGTATATGTGTGGGCTAGAATCCCTGGATGAAGCCTTTTGATAAGCTATAGATACAGTTTTACAGATCTCTCAAATTTTGCTTAACTTGTTGGCATGAATGCATACATTTCAGCCGTAATACCCATGCAGTATAAAAGTGGACTGTATACATATATATCCCAAACAATATGTCTCAGAGACTCATAATCATGAGAATTTATTCTGCATTGAGATTTTAATTATTCGTGTTGTTTTGTCAGAAAAAGACAACATCAGCCACAGTCTGTTCTTCAGCTGTATCCTTAGATCTTATTGCACAACTACGTATTTCCAGTACTACAGCTGGCCACACGTGGTTAAGTAAAAGTCCTTGAAACAGCAACAGCAATTGCCATATCTTGGTATCGAACCTGGAGCCTTCTCTAACTATTGGGCTGCTATTATACTGACTCGCTATACTGTTTCCCTGCAGGCCTCTCCACTACTATCTGAACCTTAGTAAGGTGTGAGTTATAATATATTTCATACTTATCTATCCATGCAAAAGGCAAAAACAGCCAAGCTGTAAAAAGGTTATAGCCATTTGTTAATGAGACTGCCTCAATATAGGTCCCAACACAGCTATCATATAAGTATATGGCTTCATGTATGGCTTCAAAACCACCAGTTGAACTCTTGGTATTACCTATGCCTATAGTATTACCTAAACCAAGAGTTCATAATATTATGAACTCTTGCCTAAACTGAATAAATTTGAAATGCATGTTTATTGCAACTGTCAGCATGCTCAACGAATGACTTCTCCAAGTCCTTCAACATTTGAAGATGCTAAGGAATCGTAGCATATGATTTTCTTCTTTTTTTGAAGCTTTGCTATATCTATGCAGCTACAAAACCATAGCAATGTTATATGTTATACTGTCCACTATAATATTAGAAGGTTGTATGTTCAGAAAAATATTTTTTAATGTCTGAACAATTAGTCTTACCTATGTCCTGTTGCTATAGATAATACTTTCCCTATACAGTCATAACATGCAATACCAGCAAACAACTACGTGATATCATAATATGCCTACCTGGTTGTGGGACAGGAGTGACTCCAAGTGAGTCTTCCCTACCAGTGCCTTCAACGTGCTGTAAAGAACAAACAAAAGCATTGGTACCTGCTTTACATGCAGGACAACTAATGTGACATAATAATACATTGTGAACCAAGATATGTGGGCATAAATCACACGTGTTAGACTGTGTTGTAAATGCTGATGCTGCTACAGCATGTAAGTCACCTAACACCTTTACTGCAATAGCTAACGATTTACATCCTGATGGTATAGCTATATCTAGTTAGATTCTTCCACTTTATCATGTTTGCATCCACCTTCCTATACTCTATATGTGTTGTGTTGTGTATGCATACACATTACAAAAATTCAAATGATGATACATATCGGTATAGCTATACATTATCTGTGTTGTGTAGAACAATCTGAATGATGACAACATTTTCCACTAGTGTATATATATAAACAATGTTTTCACCGCTGTTCTGAAGACTACACACATTGTCTTGTATAGCAGTTTGCAATTGTACAGTATGCGTGTGCTACTGTATTGCACTACTGTGAGATGGGTCCTATTGTGTAACTACAATATACGTCATACTGTGGTTCCTGCCATGGTGGTATAGCTACTGATACAAAGCTGTATAGGCATGATGGAGTTTAAACTAAGTTTAATGTTGAACACGATAGCAGCATCAGGCATTTGATCGCGGTGGACAATAATAGGAATAGTGTGCTTTAATAAGAATACTTGCAATTGCGCAGATGCACCACAATTAGCGGTGGACAATGTGTACCATCGGCCAGCATCCAAGAGGCAAAGGTATGTGTTGAAGGTTATATATAGTCAAGTGGTCAACATTAAATCAATGTAAATCAATATATCCTAGATAATATCATGTATAGTCACAAGCAGCACCTTGTGTATTGAATTCCTTTGATGTAGTAGTACTATAGACAGTTATGTACAATTTTTATAATTGTATGATAAATCGTGTGACATAACTCAATGGGGAAATTTTAATTCAATACAATAATTAATTTTGGATCATGTAGCTAACTAGCTGCATCAGCAAAGTGTAGCATGACATAATAGCATCGTCATTCGTCAACAACATCTGCTGTATCTGGTAGCAGTCACTATAAAAGGAGAAGTTTCTTGTACACCAACTTCATACTGCAAAGTGTACTGCCAGTTTGGTTAGTTAATAGTGTTTCCTCTGAACTGCCAGTATGTCAGTTCCAGTCTCATTTGCTTTTCTTATGCTTATTGGAGCAATCTGCTTTTCTCCTGCAGTGAATGCTGACAAGCAGGTAAGTACATTATGAATCCTCAATCCTGTGGCTTGTTAAGCTGAGTACTATAATTATACTGTACGCATTGGTATAAATGTGTGTGTATATATATGCACATTAACTAGTTTATTATCTTTATTAAAATAGATTCAGGTTGTAGAGACCATTTTGCCCTACCATCAACTGATGACACCTGATTGGATACACTCTTACTTCACTATCACTGGACCATTTACACTCTACCCTCAGTATTATGAGATTCCTGCTGGTACTGTAGCTCATCAGCAGACCCTACAGCTCCAACTGGTGGCTCCTGGCATCCTATCCACTACTGACAGTATTACTGTAACCATCACTGTTGCAATGGATACTGGAGTGGCTCAAGGAGACCATGATCCACGGTTTGGAATAAGTGATGGAAAATAATTTATAGGCTTTCAGATGCATGACAAAGGAAACTACCCTGCACTTTCTCCATGTTTTGGGAATGAAGCTGACATAAATAACAAACTATTTACAAATCTGAAATCTGGTGCAGGTTCTTTAGTAGCTTCACGGAAGTATTCTAGTGAGGTCAGGTTACAAATCAGGCCAAAGGAGAGGTGGGGTTCCTGCCACACAGAGCATGATGAGGGATATACTAACATTGCTAATTATCAACGTAAGCTGGACCTCAGTCAGGGATTGTATCTTGAGATGTACCGTGCTGATCCTGGTGAAAGATATCGCATCAAGTATATCAAGGTTGACATTGAACTGAATTAGTAATGTCCTAATACATAGTGACTGGAACATATAATTGTGTTAGATTCTAGGACATTTTGAATCTTTGATCATTGATGAAAATATGTGTACTTACATTTTGTGTATTGCATATACATATATCTACTGTACACTGTTTATCAACTAATTCAGCATACATTCAATTGCATTAGTGAAACTCCTGTATTTAGCCCGCACTGTTTGGGACATTCAGGTTATCCAAACTAGATGCATGGTTTGCGGTCTGATAAAGTTTTGGATAGATCAAGTACAAAGATAGAGCCCATAATAATTGAGGGTTACATGTTTGCATGATGCTGCTTATTGTGCTAAAAATAACTGCCATTTGAGTTTTGGGAAATGGTGAATTCTTACATCTCACATGATCAAAAACTTTTCTGTAGAGACTGCACCTCTCTGCCCACTGATCATGAACTGCATAGCACTAGGCAATAACATTAAATCACAGCTTTGTATTTATATATAAAACAGATTATTATTTATCATAGCATGTATACTACATATCATAGTCACTGACATATTCACTAATGCTGACAATAGTCTAACCAGACTGCCATGCATGATAAGCTAGAATGGTGCATTTGTTACAATAAACAATGTACTTGATGAGTGTTTCAATAATAAAACTATTGACTACAGTGCAGTGATCGATACTTATAAGATAAGGAATCTTACTCCCACACAATTGACACAAACATGCATGGATACATGCCTACACAATGTTTATAAACTGCATGCTTGTTGATTACATAATGGTGGGTATATACCATAGGATGCACACTGACACATGAGAACCCATATTTAACAGAAATGATGTCACACATGCAGATGACTACATATTATATTATGGCTAAAATTCTCAATCTTACTCCCAAACATGAATGGCTTGAATGCACGCCTACACAATATTTTAAATCAAACAAACTGCTTGGAATGGTGGTGTATATCACAGGACACACTGACACAAGAATAACACATTTGACCTGGTGAACCAGAACAACAGCATGCATAAATTTTATGAAAGGTAAAGCAATCTGCTGTTCCCATCTGGGTGATAGGTAAGGAGAGAAGTGATACTCCATTACCCTGATTTGGCATCTAGAGTACTACCCATACACGTAGAAATAGGTATACTATATTGTAGTTTTTGAGTTGCAGTGAATAACTTTTAACCGTGTGAAAATTTTAATTTAATGCAGGTACTTGCCGAATGCCTTAGTGTGAGGCAAGTAATCTTGAGCTTTCTGTATTATCTTATTCATTTATATTTATAGCTATGTTTGTCAGTGAGTGCAATAAAAGTGCATCAATGAATTGGATAATATAATGTGGTAAGGGTTGTTGTGCAATTCACTATGTGATGGGTCTTATAATTATCTTTGTTGCTGTCACTACTGGCCTGGAGAGCAGCCTTACAAAGGATTTAGTATTTATGTTTGCCAGTGTTATATACCTTTGACTTGTGGGAAGCATGAAGTTTCATTTTAATAGCTTAAAGCATCTACACCTGCTGTACTTGACTAGAAACAGTGTGTTAAGACATTGTTACAGTATACTCTTAGCACTTGCTCCATGCATTACCATGTATGAGTCAAACTAGAAGATTCTGATCAACACAATTGTGATTATGTAGTGAAGCATCTTGGTACATGATACAATGTGAACATTGCATGTCATGGTTTTGCACTGCATGCAGTGAGTTGCATTGTCGGAAGATGTGTTATGTAAAGTTGCATTGTCAGAAGATGTGTTATGTAAAATTGATGGCTGGCATCATAAGTATATATCCACTGGTTCTGTGTCAGTTGTGATAAGCTGGTTATGGCTCATATCTACAGTAAATCATTCTATAGATTTAGTATATTGTAGTAAATTAGCGTAAATCATAGATATTATAGAACAAACTTTTATGCCTAATTTTGGCACAAATGGCATCCCATAGTGCACTGATCACTCTAGTTAGTTGTACAGAACTATCTTATTGAGTAGAGACCTGTGTACAGAAAGTATGCAAACGAAGAATATGTTTTTGACTACATTATGGTGAAGGTTTACAAGCCATTGGCGGGTCTAGGATTTCTAACGGGGGGTTTCTAGTGGTAGTAGGACTCAGATGCTAGGGTTTGGGGGCACAACCCCCAGACGCTGGCAAGGTTTTAATTGTATAATGCTTAAAACTTGATGTTTAAAACCACTATATACTAGTGTTGTTTTAGTAAGGCATTTGACTTTTAGTTTTAGTTATAGCTGTAGATAGAAAAGAGTTTTAGTTAAAGTTTTTAGCTTTAGTTACCATCATTAATATATTTTAGTTATAGTTTAAGATGTTAGAAATTTATAGTTTTAGTTAAAGTTTCAGTTTTAGTTACCATCTTCAATACATTTTAGTTATAGTTACAGTTTTAGATGCTAGATTTTTATAGTTTCAGTTAAAGTTTTAGTTGCCATCTTCAATACATTTTAGTTATAGTTTTAGATCTTAGATTTCAAGGGTTTTATAGTTTCAGTTATCCATACGGTATACTGTACGTGCCATTCAAAACAATACCATAGTACTAAATATGATCATTAGGTATTTTCTGGCCAAAAATATCACATATAACCACATGGCTTTTGGATTTAGATGCAAATACGTATGCTAGTTGCACTGATGTATTTAATGGAGTTTAATTAAACAATGTTAATGTTAGAGGTATGCGGTATGTTACTTACTGACAGCTTGTAGTTGATGACCAGGTAGATGCAATAGGGTAAATGGGTTCCACAATGCAAAGTAGGAAGGAAACAATGAACATTATAATCAGGATAACTCTCAAAAAGTATGTGTCAGAAAAGAGTGCACAGATAGCCACACGGAAAGTAGGAAAAAGTTTGTCTCTCCCAAAGCCCACCCCTAGATCTAGGAGACTACACCCAAAATATGTGTATATATTGTGAATAATATAAGCAGTGTATGAATAATAATGAAACAAACAAAAATTGATCAATAATAAATAAGATACATGTCAGGCTGGGGGAGGATATGCACCCACATGCGAGACTCAAGGGGTAGAATTCCATGAGTTGCCTCCAACTCAAAGGTTAGCTTGAGGCATGATAGTGCATGCAGGGTTTCGTTAGGATTGGTAGGATGACGTTAGAAATTCCTGTGGTGTCAAATATAGGAGAACTGTGGAACCCTGCACAAGTTACCAAAACGACCACCATCACTAGACAGTGGTGGACAAGTGCCACATGGCAAACAGTGTTTGTGTGATTGTATTAAGTAGTGCTGTGTGATAATCGTGAATAATTGATTATCATTATTATCGAGAAAAGTTTCATTATCGCATTATCGTGATAATGGGAAATTTCCTGTAAACTACATGAGGCGAACCTGAAATGAGACAATGTTACAATTCCAACTTTTTAGCATTAAACCCTTGTGATGATTATTAAATATCTTTATAGCAAAACACTTTTAGTTACTTTTATATACACTGGCAGATAGGATGTGTATAGTGAATACTTAGCTACATGTGTTACTACAATATAGCAAGGTACTTTTAGTTTTAGTTTTAAACAATCAACAACTTTTACAATTGTAGGTGGTAAGTACTTTTAGTTTTAATTTTAATTATTTGTATACTTGGCAAGTACTTTTAGTTTTAGTTTCAGTTTTTTGCAAAATATTAAATGATATTTTTAGTTTTAGTACAAGTTTCCATGTAAAAATTGAGGCACTTTTAGTTTTAGTCTTTTGACAAATTAGAAAAACTTAAGTTTTAGTTTCAGATAACTAAAAGTAAAAGCCCTAACTAAAACCACTTTTAGTTTTAGTTAACTAAAACAACACTACTATACACATTAGTTTTTGTCTACTGATCCTCACTACTCAGTATCATATCATGCCATCACTTTCTGAGTGTTTCTTGGAACTTCTGCAATGCACGGCAGAAATACAATGGTGTCTTGAGTCTTAACTATATAGCTTATCAATTTTAGAAAGAGTACAATGCTTAGGCATTGATCTTTTAACTGAACATGGTTTAATGAGTGTGAATGGATTGCATGCTTACCACACGTAGTGAGAGATTGTAGCTATTTTATTTATTTATTATCTATTTTATCCAAAGAGGAAGGGGTGGCACCAAAAGGCGATGCCTGCACAAAGGTGCTTCCCCACAAACTTTACATAATTATATACACACACAAAACTACCTACTACATACAAAAACACTCAAACAATACACAGAAAAATAAAGCTATTTACAAAAAATCACATTGTGATAGAGAAGCTGAATGGAGTGACGCTCACTTGACTGACTGACTGTTATCACCTGATTTTTTATTTTGTTATTTGTATCACTACATGACACGTCATTGAGGTCACTACATGTTTTGTTGTATAAATAGGGCATTTAAATGTATATTGTTGCCTTCCAAATTAGCCCTCAATAAAGTGAACTGTTAAGCTGCGATTCTTCCTCGGATTCTTCTTGCCCTGATTCCTCTGGCGGCTGGCGTGCTGTTACACCTGGTGACAGGAGTGGTCGATTCGTTCTACAGCTACTAAGCTTGCTAGCTAGCTCGCGTATGCTGCGCTCGGGGAGGAGCTACCAACCTGAGACAGAACCAGCAATGTCAGAAGTAGCAGAGCTACTGAAGGCCTGGATGGAGGAATCCCGCAGACAAGAGGAGAACCGTAGAGAAGAACGAGACGAACTCTTCGAGAAGGCACGACTAGAGGAACGTTGCCAATATGACGAAGAGAGACGCCTTGAACGGGAAACCAGCAGGAGGCACTATGAAGAATTAGTTCGAGGGCTAACCGAGGGAAGGCCGCGTCGTGTAGAGGTGGTACCAGAGTCGCTAAAGCTTACGAAACTGGCTGAGAATGATAACATCGAAGCTTTTCTCACCACCTTCGAGAGAGCTGTGGAAGCCCATGGCGTGGACAGAGACAAGCGGGCAGCAATTCTAGCCCCTCAACTTACTGGGAAGGCACGATTGGCTTATGCTGCAATGAGCGACCACGACGCAAAGGACTATGACAGAGTGAAAGCAGCCATTTTTCGTCGTTACGACATCAATGAAGAGACCTACCGACGACGATTCCGTGATGTGAGGCCAAAGGAGAATGAAACTCCTGTGGAGCTTGTTATCCGTATCCAGGATCTGGCAGAAAAGTGGCTGAAGGGACGTGCAGATCGCCAGGCAGTGGTCGATGAGTTGGTGAAGGAGCAATTTGTGGAGGTCCTGCCTGAGGAGATTAAAGTATGGGTCAAGGAGAGGAAACCGCGGACTAGTGAGGAAGCTGGTCGACTGGCTGAGGACTACAGACAAGCCAGGAAGCGGGATCTTTGGGTTCCTGGTATGGAGCCAAAGAAAAGCAGCCAAAGGACATGTTTTACCTGTAAGCAACCTGGTCATCTGGCGAGAGACTGCCCTACGAAAGTGGCAACAGGAGTGTCCTCAAAAGGGGAGGATGCTACGAAGGGAGAGACTGCTGTAAAGGGAGAGAGGAAGAAACGGGAGGACAAGCCCTTAGTATGTTACAATTGTGGAGGTAGGGGGCATACGTCAAGGCAATGCCCAAGTGGCTCATTTTATTGTGGGGCAAGGAGTCCTTACAAATCCTCTAAGAGTAAGTTTTTGAGTAGGTGTGAGGGTATGGTGGAAGGTCAGTTGGTATCTGATATTGTATTAGATACTGGTTGTTCTAGGACCTTAGTCCATAGTGACCTTGTCAGTGACGAGAAGCTGAGACAGGGTGAGGCTGTTACAGTCCAGTGTGCTCACGGGGATACTGTGGTGTATCCTCTTGCCAATGTGGAGTTGGAAGTGCATGGACAGGCTGTGTCAGTGGAGGCTGCGGTATCACGAGACTTTACCACAGTCCGTGTTGTTGGGGACAGATGTTCCTGAGCTGTTGAATTTGTTGAGAGCCAATGATGGTGGACAGGCCCTCATGGTGGTTACTAGGCGTCAGGCCCTAGCACAGGCAGCCCAGTTAGAGCAAGGGGAATCAACTGATTCTTCCAGTAGTGTAGAGCCTGTACAGGAACCTGAGGTAGCCACGGGACAACCGGAGGAGCAAATGAGTGTTTCTCCTAGTGCGGATAGCAACGAGCAGTTTGTGTTGTCAGGTGAGTTTGATTTTGGTGATGACATGTTTGTTGATGATAGGGCTGTAAGATCAAAGAAGTCACGATCAGACAAGAGGAAGGACCGGTATGAATGGGCATGTCTTAAGAGGCTTCAAGAAGATATCCCCAATGTGAATCAGTCTAAACAGGAGCTGCGTAAGCTGCAGGATGAGGTTCCGGGCATTCGGGATATGAGGGGGAGAAGCCCTAAGCAGTTTGTTGAGCAAGATGGTCTGCTGTATCATGTGTGGACCCCGAAGAAAAAATCAGGGGAAGCTGTAGAACAACTGGTTTTACCAGAGCAGTTCCACCAGATAGTGTGTAAGTTGGCTCACACTATCCCACTAGCAGGTCACCTTGGTAGAGACAAGACTGTTAAGAGAATCAGTAGACGGTTCTTTTGGCCAGCTCTATTCCATGATGTGGCAGACTACCGTCGCCGATGCCCTGAATGTCACCGTACTGCAAAGGGAAGCCATCGGAGAGTACCTCTAATACCTCTACCAATAATGAAGGAGCCTTTTGAGCGTATAGCTTTGGACATTGTTGGTCCTCTGCCCCGCGGTAGAAGAGGTAACCAGTATATATTGGTAGTGTGCGACTATGCTACTAGGTATCCAGAGGCCATGCCTCTTCGTTCCATTGATGCAGGTACAGTGGCAGAGCACCTGATCCAGTTATTTGCTTGTGTGGGCATTCCAAGAGAGATTCTGTCGGATCAAGGCACTAACTTCATGTCGCAACTTCTTAAGGAGTTGTACAACCTCTTGCGGATACACCAGATCCGTACATCTCCTTACCATCCGCAGACTGATGGATTGGTAGAGAGGTTCAATAAGACCCTGAAGTCGCTCTTGAGGAAGCTTGTTAATAAGGAGGGACGAGACTGGGACAGGCTGCTTCCTTACATTTTGTTCGCTTATCGTGAGGTTCCCCAGGACACAACAGGATTCTCCCCATTTGAGCTTCTATATGGAAGAGAAGTTAGAGGTCCACTCGATGTGCTTAAAGAAGTGTGGGAAGCCGACAAGAAGAGTGATGAGAGTGTTGTGTCACATATTCTCTTAGTACGTGAACGGTTGGAGGAGATGACTGAGCTGGTGGAAGAGAATGTTAGAGCAGCACAGGGACAGCAGAAGAAGTGGTATGATCAGACAGCTAGGCAGAGAGAGCTACAGCCAGATGAGGAGGTACTTGTGTTGTTACCTACTAGTAGTAATAAGTTGTTAGCTCAGTGGCAAGGGCCATATCGCATACTACGCAGGGTAGGTAAGGTGAATTATGAGGTGTTGATGCCAAATAAGAGGAAGAGGAAGAATGTATTTCATGTAAATATGCTGAAGAAGTGGTATCCACCAGTAGCTACAAGTTTTTGGTCAATTGAACAAATGGACATGGAAGAGGAGTTCATGCCCACATGGAAGTGTGAGGGTAGTGATGCTCCTATTGTAAGTGACCAGCTGTCTAAGCAACAGTTGAGGCAGTTGTATGACTTGCTGGCGAAGTTTAAGACGGTGATGAGTGGTAAATGTGGACGGACTTCAGTCTGTCAACACCACATTCACATTAGAGGAGATACTCCAGTCCGTCAGCAGCCATACCGGTTGCCACATGTGTATAGAGAAGCTGTAGAAAAGGAAGTAGAGACGATGCTGGCTGAGGGCATTATTGAGCCCTGCAGCAGTGAATGGGCCTCACCAGTTGTGGTTGTTAAGAAGAAGGACAACACCATCCGGCTGTGCGTGGATTACAGAAGACTTAATGCTGTGACACGGGTTGATGCTTACCCGATGCCACGGGGGGATGATATCCTGGACCAGGTGGGTCAGGCTAGATACATATCCACTCTAGATCTGGCGAAGGGATATTGGCAGGTGCCAGTTGCTGTAGAGGATCGTCCCAAGACTGCTTTTATCACACCCCAGGGGTTATATCAGTTCCGTATGATGCCATTCGGTCTGTGTGGGGCACCGGCTACATTCCAACGCATGATGGATCATGTTATTAGAGGAATGAACAAGTTTGCCAGTGCCTACCTCGACGACCTCATTGTGTTTAGCAGTTCTTGGGAAGATCACCTGGAACACCTCCAGGCAGTGTTGAAGCGTCTTCAGTCATTGGGTTTGACAGCTAAACCTTCTAAGTGCCAGTTGGCTATGACAGAGTGTAAGTATTTAGGGCATGTGGTGGGGAATGGAGTGGTGAAGCCAGAGAGGGGCAAGCTTCAAGCAATAGCCCAGTTTCCGCTTCTGACAACCAAGAAGCAAGTGCGATCCTTCCTTGGATTAACTGGCTACTATAGACGTTTTATTCCTCACTATGCCACTATTGCTACACCTCTCACCAACCTCACCAGAAAGTCAGTTCCGGAACATGTGAGTTTAGATGATGAAGGTAGCAAGGCCTTTAGTAAGCTAAAGGAAATAATGTTGTCATCTGCTGTTTTGAAAAATGCAGACTTCACTAAATCTTTTATTTTGCAGACAGATGCCTCCGAAGTAGGGGTTGGAGCTGTCCTGAGCCAGCAGGATGATCAGGGACATGATCACCCAGTATCCTTCTTTAGCAAGAAGCTTCTACCTAGAGAGCAGCGGTTCTCGACAGTTGAGAAGGAGTGTTTGGCTGTTAAATTGGGTATCGAAGCTTTTGAAGTTTACTTGCTGGGCAGAGAGTTTGTGATTCAGACAGATCATAGAGCCTTACAGTGGCTCACAAAATTCAAGAATCACAATAGTAGACTGATGAGGTGGAGTCTGGCATTACAGCCGTATATCTTCCAAGTGCAACATAGGAAGGGTACTGATAATGCTAACGCAGATGCTCTCTCCAGATTACCATACTGGGAAGATGTCTCAACAGAGCTGTGTGATACTGAAGAAGGAGGGAGGAGTGTGATAGAGAAGCTGAATGGAGTGACACTCACTTGACTGACTGACTGTTATCACCTGATTTTTTATTTTGTTATTTGTATCACTACATGACACGTCATTGAGGTCACTACATGTTTTGTTGTATAAATAGGGCATTTAAATGTATATTGTTGCCTTCCAAATTAGCCCTCAATAAAGTGAACTGTTAAGCTGCGATTCTTCCTTGGATTCTTCTTGCCCTGATTCCTCTGGCGGCTGGCGTGCTGTTACACACATGAAAACAGAGTACACACAAAATATTACATGGCACCAAAAAAAATTCTTAACAGCATGACGAAAAGCATCCCGAGTAGATAAGGATAGAATGTTAAATGGGATCTTGGATCTTGTTCGGGATATTAAAATGGTGTGTTACCAAAAAAAGAGAAACAAAATGAATTGATGGTAGTCTATAGCGGAACAATACACTTTTTTCATCTTCCAACTTCTCAGCCAGTATTATTATTATTTGTTTTTACTGTGTAGAAATCACATAACACACAGATATAATTACATATGTTATTACAAAAATTAGGGGAATTAACTATGTAGGGAGGTTCCAAAGTTTAATCACAGAGGGAAAAAAGGAAAATTTATACAAGTCAATGTTTGTCTCATCAGGTGCTTGTAGTATCCTATTCTTAATCACGGATCATTAGGGGTCACTATTTATTTATGATCATTTGTTGTTTTATGAGCAGGCTTCTCTAACGTTCAGCAAATATACTTATAAATGATGAGAATTGTGCCCAGCATGGCCTATCACAGACAAAGTATGCAGTTATGTAAATAAGATGGTAATGTCTTTGGTAAAATTGAACAGCAGTATGGAATCTGAAATGCTCAGCTAAGGTAAAATGTAAGTGAACCAGGAGAAGATCCAGAGCTTGACAAAGGGATGCACCATGACCAGGGTAGTATAGGTAGCTACATAAAGCAGGGAGATGCCTCCACAGCTGCTATAGGTATTTTCCATGTCTTAGGACTGAATTTTTTGATGTAATATCTAACTCATAGTAATAAATCATACTTTCTGAGTGGTCTACAAGAACTGCATGCAGGGATCAGTGACAGACATGAGTTCAGCTATGAACTTAAGTAAATTGTCATATTATAAGAATGAAATAAAAAGGCCCACTTAATTTAAAGTTCGACTGGCAGGCTACATAGCTAAGTGTGCCTATGGGTTAGTGTTGCAGATGCACGTTCTCTTATACTCAGAGGAGGATTCTTAATAGTTTTACATACAGCGACTGTTCTATTAGAGTATTTAACTGACTGCTCTATTAGAGTATCTTGATTGTGTATAGAATCACTGTGAAAAGAGGGATATAAGATGGTATTTCCAGTGGCTTATAGAATATTGAACTTTTTTAGTGGCAAAAATGTGTTTCTGATATGGTATCTCCATCCCAGTGGTTCAAGGCAAGTAATCTTGCCATGGGGTAGTTACTAATCACTTTCATTTACATTGCTAGCACTTTAATTACTTTCGTAGGCTTGTTTGCTAACATTTTCATGATCATTTTGCTCAGATATTCCTTTGTATTCCTATAGTTCTTGAAAATAATTCTATGGCCATTTCAGCTCAGTTACTATCGAGGTTTCAATTATTGCTATTAGTCTATCTATTACTCAAGCTGAATACACAGAATGTGTCTACTTAATGTCGCTGTAGCATGTCTGGTACAAACACTGAAGCCCAAATTGAAGAGTGTTCTTGCTTTTAAAGTGTGATTAGTAGTTACTATGTAACTATAATTGTAACTAGGGCTGGGCGGTTTCTCGGTATTATAGTAATACCGCGGTATTGCAATGAAACGATATCTGTATCGCGTAGATTTCGGTGAAACGATAATATCACGATATCGATATTATTACGATTTTTAGTGTTTGTGACAGCTTATTAAGCCCTTAAGGTTGTTATAATACACCTCAAATAATCACGTGATACTACTGCAAACAAGGACCTAGTACTAGCTAGTCAATTTTTTTTTGCAAAGATCGAGATACTCTAATAGAACAGTCAGCTAGGATCGAGATACCCTAATAAAGCAGTCAGCTACTCTAATATAGCAGTCATCTTTAATAACCGCGATAAATAGTAATATCGTGATATATTTCTGCACGATATATCGTGAAGCGAAACTCCAATGCCGCCCAGCCCTAATTGTAACTATTTAATATTGCAACGTAGAGGTACGTACGTACTTTTCAGACAGTTATTCCTAGTTACAAGTTGCTAAGGCTGTGTTACTAGTTACTTTAAAAGCAGTCTATTACATAACTTAGTTACAAAAGTAATATAGTTACCCTAACTGTGTTTGCAACAAATGTAGAAGCTCTCCATAAGACATTACCAGGTTAAATGCTGGTCAGACACTCCCAGATATTATACAGTAGAAACTTGTCTCAATACAATACTATCAAATGGTAAGCACAGTTTCCTACCATAGCTATAGGTGGATTGTCAAGACCCAATAAGTACATGTAAACTTTGGTACACTTTATTACGATTTGCTGGCATCTAGCCAGATGAAAAGCTGTGCAATGGCGCATTAAAGAATCTGTTCTAGTCACAACTTTCATATATCACCAGCATATAATATATTGACAGTAGGATAGTTAACACAGATAAATAACAACAGACCTAGATTATACAGCCCTGGTGATTGGGTGAGTCAGTTCATTGCGAGTACATGCAGACTTAACATACTCATTGAGGGATTAACAACTGTATTAATAAATACATTCTCAGTCTGATCATGACCATTTTAACCAAAAGTACTATAGTCTGCTATGCTGAAATAGTATTATTAGTTAGTTGGTTAGACTTCTGATCTGTTTGTTTCTATAGATGCAAAATTTTGAGTTGCCATATAAATTCTCCATCCATCATCATACTAGGGATGCCACAGTAGTCGTGACATATTGTGACATAAAATCATGACATGGTATGTAGTGGCCCATTTATGTCATAACAACAATTGAAAGAGTACACAAATTTGGTTACTTTAATGTACAAAATTGAATATTGTGATCAAAAACTACATGTAGTTATACTCTTGAAATTATTGATGTTGTGGGGAAATTCACCAAAGGGAAACATGTTTTAACTAGAGCAAGTTACGTATGTCGTGACATAATGTCTATGACATATGTCATGACATCCCTACATCATACAGTATATGGTAGTACTGTATATTAAAGTTTGTATTTTCACACTAAAAATATTGACCAGAAATCAGCTTCACAATTATTTATACCTTCATGGTGCCTTGGTAGAGCCCAATAGGTTGCTACAAAAATTTTATTCAGTGGAATTTTCTACAACTGATTGACTGACTGACCTGTAATGGAAATTGTCTGAGATTTCTGTAGTGACTGGATTGATTGCAGAGGCGCTTCTCATAATACTCTTTGTTTGTTAACAGGCTGAAAACAATGTGTTACAGTAATAGTCACTTCATTATTTCATAGTTGGGGTGCACATTCAGATGAAAAGAACTTGATAAGTCTGGCACCATTCTTTCTTCTGATGCAGTATGTGTGAGTTCACTAGTGTTATAAAAACAGTAAACAAACAAGTACAAGAAACAAAAAAAGAATTTTAAGGATCATAAAAATAAAAAAGTATTGAAATAAGGAGGTCACCTTCCTAAAGTAGTGGACATTTAATTCCTAATTCAATCATGGGTATAGGAATTAAATGTCCACTATATCTTCAAGTTTAGGTGACCTCCCTTGTTTCACTATACCTTTTATTTCTTTGCTCCCTATTATCAAGCTTAAAATTCTTAATTTTTCCTTGTAGCTATCCTTGTAGTGTAATAAAACACTCCATCTTGTAAACACGGAGTTTAGTTGTATATAACCCTATATCCTTATTAAGGATTGAAACTAAACTCCATGGGTGCTTATTATACACATTATGCATGCATGATGAGAATGACACATTCATGGACACTTGATAGAGCCGTATTTTCAGACTAATAATCTATATATGCATACATGTACTGCAATATCTATGACCTGCATATACAATGTAGCCAACCACATATTGAATGGCATTACTACACTGTAGACTGGCAAGCATGCATCATTAGTTGCAGCCTTATATAATTTGATTTGGTACATCTACCTACATGGGTTGAGACACACCTTGACAGAACCACTTGTAGTTTGTGTGCATTATTCAATTATCAGATGCCACACTACTGTAATTGTAATTGATGGTGCTATATAAGGGCTGGCATACAGTTGCTAATCTATTGAGTAGTGCAAGAATGCTGCAAGAGGCTAGCGCTGTACTTATAGTTTGCCTGTTTTTTGGGACCAGTTCTGTGGTATATATACTGTATGTAAGGTGTAGTTGCAGAAATAAAAATGTATGAGTGTCCAATGCTATAGTAACGGCTTTCCTTTTCTTAGGTGGTAAGGACCAGCGATGCAAAGAATGTGATCATACCTTTCTACAAGCTCTACACTCCATATGACATATTAGGGAATGCAGAGTTTACTACTGATTACAGTCAGTACACGTCAACAGCATTAAAATTTGATGGAGATACTACTCCTGGAAAGCGGATCTTCAAGCTACCACTAATACCCAATGGTATACTCTACAGCTATTCTGACATCACTGTAGTTGTAACAGTAGGATTAGACAATGAGAAGCGAGATAATGCTCAAGAGTATTATGACAGTGATCCTAAGTTTCTTCTATCTGATGGGAAAACTGGTATAGGATTTGATGTGCGAGATGAGCTTGATAACAGGGCTATTTGTAATGGAATGCAAGCCACAATGGGGGACACACTTAGTTCAGTAGCCGGTTTTTCTGGCTCTCCTCATCAGTATTCTATTCTACCAGAGGAAATAGTCCTAACTTTAAAGCCATCTCAACGTTGGGGATCATGCTTCATTGCAGCTAATAGTGGAGTGATTTCTCCAGTTAAATATACTCGTAGCATCCACCCTGATCAAGGCCTCTGGTTAGAAGTATACAGGGAGGATAGCGGTGAACGCTATACATTTATCTACATCAAGGTAGAAATTCATGAGAACTAAATATTGTGTGGGACTAACTTGACTGTACATTATTTTATCAAGCTTTTGCTGACATTCACCACTCCGCAATGAAAATTTATTACACACTGTGAACTTATAGTTTGTTTCTGTACTTAAGTATATACATACAATATTTTTTGTGGAGTTGTGCCATACAGTAATATTATACGTAACTACAAGTTAGATTTGTGTCTGCATACATGGTGTGATGGTGGTTATGATTTGATTATTCTAGCAGTTAGGACAGCTATCTTTAGTAGAAAACATACTCCACCTGGAAACGTGGTGCAGTCATGCAGAACCCACACAATTTATTATTTAAATTTAAGGTGGTGATTGGAAAAATAACAATAGCAACCTACCAACTGCACAGCAAATAAGACATGTGGCTGTATGTTAAATATGTTATAATTCATACCCTCTAAACAGTTAGCAACAGGTAGCTATACTCATTATGTCCCACCTAGAAACATATGCTAGGGTAAAATTCAAGATAGTGGCTATAATGTACATACAGGTGACTCATACAGCCTGAATAGACTGAAATGATACTGGGAACTATACAGCTGTTGTGACACACTTGTTTTCTCCAGCTTAGAAAATGCTCCTTGCTTTAATCTTTCTTTTACCACAGTGCTGTCAGCACATGCATGCATGGATACCGGGCAGTTTCTGGAGGATGTTATCATAGGCGGATGTTAGTACCTAGTCTAACGATTGGATGATGGTTTGGAAGGTGAAATTTTTGCTCCAGCATAAAAATTAAGAATAAACACTTTTGATGAAAAATGTACATTTTTACAACAACTGTACGTACTAGTTCATGTACTAAAACTTATTACACAGCAAATACCGAAGTCTCAGGATGGCTACAGTCAAAGCTGCCTACAAATTTAATTACCAATTGCAAGGCCAATTAGTATAGACAATACAAACATAATAGGTTTAAGGAAGAAAATCCATCCCTCTTGGAGGAAGACTGAGTGCGCCCTGACTAGACATTGGGTGACCTGCAGTTCAAATCCTGGGGCTGGAAGGATTTTTTCCCCTTATTTTGGCCCCTTTTCTGTTGCACCTTATTAGCTATAAGTCATTTAAGTCTCTAATCATTGTTAGGTTAGGTAATCCTAAGGCTGCAGCACATGTTGCTATCAGACCTTCAGTGCTGGTCACTGTAAAGCATTGATAATAATAACCAAGTACTATAGTCTGGGTGACAAAACTCAAAATCCAATGTTATGTCACACCGGAGGTAATAATAATACAAGCGTGACATCATAAATATTTAATAATAATAATAATATACTATGCAGCTTCAATTTGCAGTGTAAATAGAATGTAACTTAGTAATACATATTATGACAAGTGTAAGGAGAAATTTTATATATGAGATTCTGAGTAGGGATCACAGAACTGCATTAATCACAAAAATATCAACTCACCCACTGATATCAAAATCCTATAAAATGACTTAATTGCTTCAATATATATAAAATGGAAGACATTATGGGATGACATTGACAAGTACATCGTATCAGTAAACTTAAAACCTGCTACCAAAGAGTTAAAAAACCTTTTTTGCTTCTGCTGTTATGTAAACTCACTACTATCACAAACTTGACTCAAAGCATCCTTTATCTACTATGTGGATGCTATACTCATAAAACGCTTGAGGAAGAACATAAGATGCTGCTATATGTACAAAGGTAAATGAGCTCTTTCATTAAACCAATACTCAATGTGCTGCTCTCGTATGGAGACCCAAAGCAAGTTTTTTAAATTGCTACACTGCATGGAAGGAGTTCATAAATGTGTGTCTATTCTGATTACAGGAAAAAGTAGTTCATCAAGTGATTTATACCAGGAACTGGTGCAAATTTAGCATAAAAAGTTATATATACAATTTATTTTTTTATTTTTCCAAGATTGTTTACAAATTTATCAAAATAGAATGGTATGGAATTCCAGGAATCGGGTGAAAGAAACAGACTTGATGAATAACAAAATAATAGTGGAAATACAGTAGAAACAGAATATGCAGTTCTTTAAACATTGCTTACATTGGTGAAGGTTAATTTTGAAGAGCTTGTTAGGCAAATTCAAACACACAGTGCAGTGTTCTAATAGAGTGTCTGACTGTTCTATTGGAGTGTTAGCATTTATTTTAATTTTATTATGATTATGATTTAAAGTACCTGATAAAGGCAGAGCCTGTATACCAGAAGGCCTTATAAAGGCCTAAGATGTTTATATTAACTGCACATTTTAAATGCTTTTCAACGTACAAAATTACAACAGTTTATAATATGCACATGACTATTATGCATTGTCAGTTGCACAAGTATGTTGAAGATCCAACAGTATCCTGTACTAGTGGCCAATATAATATACAAAATTAATAGCTAAAACTACAAGTAATCAAAATTTGGTACGGTGGGTGATTTGTTTCATCAGTGGGTTATGGACAAGCAGAAGAAGAGCATGCAGCTTCTATTTTCACGCAGTGTAATAGCTATACAATCTGCTCTTGTGGGCTAAGTTACATATAAGTTACAGTGGAATGCCATAAAAGTACTAACAATTTATCTTTAAAAGTAACATACGTAGTGATAAAAGGTAATAAAGGATAGGTATGCATAACTATGATTACACCTTTCTTTACAGTAATCTTGATTAGTGGTTACATTGTAGTATTAAATTCACAGTATAAAAATATGAAGATTATATTCTTGATAAACAACAATGTTGGCTGGGTGATGCATTATTACAGGGGAAATGCATCAAAATTACAAGATGCATGTACAAGGTACAAAAAGTCTGAAAAAGAAGTGAAACATAAAAACAGCAAAGCTGTAAAATAAAGTGCTGCCCTCAAAAGTCTATATTGTTGCTGTTATTAAAAAATTTATTGCATATAGAACTCACAGAAAGAGTATAAAAGCACAGATCATTATGCATAATATTAGTCTTTAGGAAAGAGGTGCAATGACAAAATCATCTTTAATATCACCCAGTTCAATAATGAATCAGTCATAGAATCCCACAAGTTGCTAGCAGAGTGTAAAAAAGGCTTTAAATATGTATCAGTTCTGGCTAAAGGAATAGTGAAGTGCTAGCTGTGTTCACAGGTAGATGATGAAAGGGCAAAACTGAAATGTCAACAAAACTAAGTAATACATTATGTTATTCGGTGTTCAAGTAATGGTCACTTAGATGTTCAAGCATGGCAGTTACACTATACTGTGATAAGAGAAGTTGACTGCAGGTTCAAAGATGCCTAGGTCCAGTCATGGATTTTTTCTCCTTTCTCCACCTTTTCATACATACTTTATGTAACAACTTTAAACAGGCTGTAGGACCAGGTGTCCTACAGACCTTCAGCACTTGTGCTGTAAGGCCTTAATAAATAAACTAATGTCCATGCATTTGGTTCCACAAGGGGTATTTTGAGATAACAAGTCACTCTCTAGAGTTCCTATGGATACATATACATATACATGGATACATTGACAAAGAGAAAACATCCTGACCACCTGGCAGACTCCTGTAAGCATTTGAGCATTAATTGGATGGCTGCAGGTTTGAGGCTGCCCAGGTCCAACCATGGATTTTTTCTCCTTTCTCCTGCTTTTCAAACATACTTTATGTAATAGCACTTGTGCTGTAAAGTCTTAAAAAATAAATAAATAAAAGTCAAAATGAGTGGGACTATATGTTGAACCATTTCTATTTTAGTGTTTCTGGTGATGAAGGTGTGGGGACCACACTGCATGTAGCAACGTAGACTAGTATAGGTCTCACTAAGGATGTATAACAATTGGATTTCAGTGAAGCTGGACACTGGAAGAAATTTTGTTGTAAAAGGGGGCTTTTGCTTTGCTACAAATATGTTCTTTTCAAGTTAAGTGTTCATCTATCACTACTCCCAGGTATTTTTGCTGTATTTGCTGACTATATATGGAGCTGGTGAAAAAGAGTTATGAAACTACACTGTTCATGCATTCAAAATCAAAATTACACATTTTATTTGCTCTCTTAAGATACAGAATAATTGACTGATTAGTGGCTGTTGATGGAGTGTAACATTTAAAAGAATTATTTACCACCATCATCTTTACGATTGTATATTACTCTATACTCTTAAGGAATAGTGTGCTTTAAGTTAAAGCACACTATTCCTTCAGAGTGTAACACACTATTAAGGAATAGCACATTAAGTTAAAGTACACTATTCCTATTCCTTATTGTTAAAGCCTTTAATATCTATCACTATGCACACAGTTACCTACTTGATATACACACAGATGTGCATGACTAGAGACATTATAAGAAGTAGCACCATTTGTCTGATATGCTAGTTGCACAAGCAGAAGTATACATACACATCACATGCATACTTGTACGACATTATAAGAAGTAGTACCATTTGTCTGATATGCTAGTTGCATAAGCACAAGTATACATACACATCACAAGCATACTTATCCATCACTGTTATTTGTAATATCACAAGAGAGGAAGGTTGATGGCTTGTCTTACTCTACTCTTCGTTGTTATCCTTGCTGTCAGTAAGGTAGCATCACTTTGTTGTTCTGATCAACAGCTACCAGCTAGTGGTGATGGAGACCTCCAACAAGTTACTACCCTTCAATACTGCCTGGTTGATAACTGTACCATCATGATGATCGATACTGGAGAGAAACTGGACATTGTCTACACTACTGATAGCCTCATTGTCATTACCCCAACAGATGGCCACACTTCTGTGATGATTGCTAGACAAGAAAAGGAATTTTTATGTATGCCACCCACTGCTAATTCTGATCATGGTAAGACCGGTCAATTTATAGGATTACTAGTTATGGCTGTGCTAATAACGGTAACAAGTGGGTACAACGCTGCTGTTCACCTGATATTCAAAGAGTTACGCAATCCACTGGGAAAGCTGATAATGCTGTATAGTCTCTCAATAGTCTCGCAATGTCTTGTAATATGTGTCATCTTAATGATGCATAGTGTGATAGCTCTGAACTCACAAGCAACATGTCAAATAATTACAACTATTTTCATGACTACAACTATGAGCATAGACGGTTTTGCCACCTGCATCCTTACCCATTTTGCTTATATTATGTACTGTAACCATCACCTAACCAGAGTGTCTGCAAAGAAATCTGAGTATCTTTTTAGAAGATACATTGCTTATACAGTTGGCACAGCAATTTTCTTCCTTGGTATAATGACTACTTACGATGTCATCACTGGTGTTGGCAGATACACACTACAACTAGATGGACACTGTATTTTTATCAGCAACACTCAGTACAAAACCATTTGGATCTGGAGAGTCAACACAGCTATCAACAAAATTGGTCAAATCATGATGTTTGCCATCTATCTGTTTTATTTCTACAAAATCAAACAAAATATTGAGCTTTCTAGTCAGAACAAACAAACGTTATCCAAGGTAGCTGTTGCAATGGGAGCCACCATTGGTCTGTCTCAACTCATTTGGCTAGCTTCTGCACTGAATACAGAATATTCTCCAATTTCAAAAATCACAGGATCAGTTTCTTACTTCATACAACAGTGCGTGATCATGGCCACCCTCATGTGTACTGACAAAGTGTCTCGACTTTGCCAAGAGCTCTTCCCAAGAAATCAAGTGGCACCATCACCAAACTGAGCATGCATGTATGTATATTCCAATATTTAAGGACACAGCTGCATTTTCATATAGTTATAAGTGCACATATGTACTGTATATGATCAATTGTAATCCATCTTGTAATTGTTTCTTGTATATGTTGAATCATAATATGAAGTATTACATATTCTGTGTCCTACTTAAATAACCAAACACATCATTAATCATGACATAATATGTAATTATGCCATATATATATGAGCTTAAATTACTTCACACACGATGTTTTGCCATGAAACTATACTGGTGATTCTTAATGATGTATATGATTTATTTGAAGTTACAGCTAATCTAAAATATCTCGTAATTTAAATTGTACACAACACTATTGTCCATGTATGCTTTAGATGCAACTGCACCTGTATTAACACTGTGGTAATGGTGCCATGATAATGTCACAATAATCACTATATCATGGGACTTGTATCACGATAGTCATGATATATTAATGAATTGAATATGCTAATTTTTTCACAAGACAAGTTCTATTCAGTCAAACTCATATTTATAATAATGATTTGTTTTTTATGCATCACCACATGTTGTTAGAGAAATACCCCCATATTTTGCAAATATTAAGTCACTTTTCACAAAATAATTTGTATCACGGTATAGCTTTTTTCTGTCACGATTACCATGAAATGTTTCTATCATGATTATCGTGATATGCGATATGTCATATACAAATGTCAACTGGCTATCTCAGATAAAAAGAACCATGGGTCATGCACTAACTGGAAGTTAAACCCTAGTAGATGAAAACCTCTTTGAAGGCAAAGATTTCTTGTGGTAAGCACTCGTTTCTCTGAACAAGCTGTTGTTGAAATGTAGCTATGTGCCGCCCAATTTGTACTACGTATACCTGTTGAAACATACCACTTAAAGGACTTCCTCTATTTCTTTGCTACTCACAGTGGTGTTTAAATGAGCAGATGGAGAAAATGGTTTAGGTTTTGGGTGGGGTTTGATTTACGATTAGGTTTATTTTTCTTTGATAAACTGAGTTGCTTGTGATTTGGCTCCAACAATCATCCTCCAACAAAAACATGCCAAGCTACCATGACAACAAATCTTCACTTTTCCTGTGTTCTCTCCTCTAGCATTACATTAACAATCAAGCACATCAAACTGTGATCAAATGCTTGAAACCACACGATTGTGCCTTTATGGGATAAAAGCACACCCACACTCATATGATGCCATTGTTATTGACACCTTGGGCTCAGGTCAATACGATATCCTACTTGTGGTGGAGTACTATAACTTCAATTAAGGCTATATCCTTATTTTTAAAAGTTCCCTCACTTTTTGTGCACTAACTCGGGCTCTAGTTTTCATAACAAAGTATCATATCAAAACTATTGTACAGATTTTGTCAAATGAAGCCATATTTACATACGAATTTTGACCACAAGGTACTAATAGAAATTGTCTTTAAATGTGATATAAAATGTATTACTACACACCTCAGACCACTATAACCCACTAGCATGACAGTAATACTGAAAAAGCAACACTTCGGAAAGTTAGTATTTCTCATACCAAAGCACGGCAAATTTTGGTACAACAGGATTAAATTCCACACTAACTTGCAGCTCATAGAATGCTCTAAATAATGCTAACCGTGATAATGGGGATATTTCCATGTGTGACTTGGAATTGAAGCAATAATCAAGTTGTGTGCAACTGTCAATATGAAAAGAATGGAAATTGTTCCAGACTTTTGTGCATTAAACAAGCAATCCCCCCGGAATTGTGATGAAAGTGCATTGAAGAAAAAAAGCTAAAGGTTAGATGATGATAATTCTGCCCATGTTAAGCAGAAAACTTACAGTGTAAGGCGTTATGAAAAGTTGCACTTTAAAAACCGCGTTTCAGTCTGGCCGTACAAAAATGTATTGAAAAATTGATATACGAGTAATTCTATTTTTGCGACAAAAGTTTTGATACATATACATTGTCTTAGCTTTATAACATACAATGTATATCTGATCAGTGAACCACCATTCACCATTTACTAGTTTTGTGTAACAACTATTGACTCACATGAATACCAAATGGAAATATGCAATTAAAGCAAGCAGCATACGATGCATGTCCTACCTTCTGTGAGCCAGCAGCGGTCTCAAAGTAAAGGTTCCCAGATTGCAAACATCGCTGCAATATCAAACATACAGGAAGTAACTGATTGCTTGATAATTATTGTAGTGATTTAAAGCAGTGTGGTGTGGTGCCTTCAGCTCTCATAATCTCACAATCACTGGCACCAGCTCAAGGAGTGAAGGACACAGGAAGAAGTAGACAACACAACAGAGGTTACAGCAGAACAGGCAGTGACAGATTACACAAAGTCCTTCACACCAAAAGCCAACCACTGTGCCTCTAGGCAAAGAGGTCATCACAAGGCACCACAAAGATGAAAACTCAGTTGGCAGTATTTATAATGACTGTTATCGAAACCGATTGTGGGTTATGATTTAAAAACAACAAACCGATTTACAACACGACAAGCACTAGTTTACTTCGACTTCGTTCTCCTTTTATTGACCAAGAGTATTACTCGTAGACTTAACATATCATACCTCAGGAGCACAAATCGTTCATAAAACTGGCTTACTGTAGGACACGACTTCCGTTATCGTATGTACATGTGCTGCTCATTAATAAGAATCGAAATGCAGGTACCGTGTCAATGGCTACGTGGACTCCGCGGAGTGAAACTGCTACGAAATCTACATCGCAGATACTCTCAAGACCGTTTTGCAAATAACAGTGAGTATTTCTAACTGCGTGTTTGTCTTGCCTCGTCGTGTTATCAAAGTTCATAGAATCAAAAGTTTCAGTGTGTTTGCAGGCCTTTTCTTGAGACCGTTGATAAAATGATTTAACAGAAAATTGATAGTGACACATCTGTTTAGTAGACTACTTACAGTTTATTTTGCGTTTGCTAAGGGGAGTTGTGTAGACAGTTGACATCCTTTATAAAGTTATGTGTGTAGTGTACGTATATTATGCACCTATCAATGTTTTACCCCACTACTATGAACACGGACAGAAGTGGGGGCTAGGCGGGGATTAGTCGGGGAATCAACCTCAAACCGTGCCCCCAGGTGGTGGGGTATTTGATGCTACGAGGGCACGTAGCGGGTGTTTCGGGGTCTTTTACTGGGGGGATAAGTGGGGATTCCACATCAAAAGTAGCCCCAGGTAGTGGGGATAAGAATTTTTAAATGTTTAAATCCTCACCTCTGCCCATGTTCATAGTAGAGGGGCAAAACATTGATATGCGCATTACGGCAAAGCCTGTGGATCCTGTTATTACAACACACTAAAAAAACCCTGCTAATGTATGGATGCAATTGTCAAGAGATCTAACTTGTTGAAGTCCAACTGTAATAGACACATGTATTGTACATTAAATTAATGCGCAACTATTGATTTATTGCAAGGTCCAACTGAGAGTCTTGACCCAATGCAAACAAATTTTGAATCATGTAGAATTTTGTGTTCATGTAAAACTTTCTTTTTGAGCTTCATTATCAGGTAATGACAACACTCCAGTAACCAGTGGCGATTCTAGACCTGGCCTACAGGGGGGTGTATCCATTCACTGGACTGGATTACTGGACTAGTATATTTTTAGTTTTTGCACATTCTGTGGTTAAAATTTATTGAGTCTCACATTTCAAGGGTCCTGAGGGAACCTACAGCCCACTACTAAATGCTGAATATGAGCGATAACTGTCTTTTAATATTTTTGCTGTGATTTATTATGTCCTACAACACTTATTCCCTACCCTGGTGTACAGTAATGCTGTAGGGAATGTATATCAGCAATAGTTAACCAGCGATCGACTTGCTAGTTGACAATATCCTTCAAGATATCCTTAGTGTGAGCTCAGGAATTGAGCTTGCATGGATGGACTTGTTTTCAGTGCCGCAGGACGCAATGATTATAATTAAGCGCACGCTGAAAAAAATTCTAATTGGTAAGCCTTTCTCCAGAAGTACAGGTCTTGCCACGCAAGACTATACTATATGTGACCGAATCTGCGAAAACAGGACATAATCGCATATTTTCCGATTTCCTGTTTATTAGATATTTATACTCTATATAGCCAAGTGTACCCGCTGGCAAAGTTTCAGGTTCATATGCCAATAACTTTTGGAGTTACAGCCCTACAAAGTAGCAACAACAGAAAAATCGATATGTACAGCAAGTATAGGGAAAATAAATTACAGGTGCTTACAAAAATGCTTGTAACTTACCAACGGATTGAGGTACGGAGCTAAAATTGTCACCACCCTGTTCGCCATGAACAGGGGAATCAATTACTGGGCAAGTTTTTCCTTTACTCGCCCTTCTTCACTGCATAAAAAGGCTAAATTCTTGAAGAAAAATCGATCGCATATGATCGCTTCGACATAACGTAAACAAACGCTTATAACTTACGTATCCTTGGGGTTACTGCAACGACAAAAAGATTTTCTAACTCCTCTTGAGCAGCTGAATAAGATGATATCCAGGTTTTTATTGTTAGTCCCTTCCTTCACTACAAAAGAGGGGTTAAAAGAATTTACGGAATTTTTTCAATAATATGCAAGTATTTCGCCCAATGTATTCAATGCTTTATACTGTACATTTAGGCTTGTGCGATCATGTCCCTTTTTCTCAGATCCAGTCACATATGTGACCAGATTTAGCAAAATCAACCATATGGGCGCCAAAGGCAAAAGTGAGATAACACCAGCATGAAGTTGCTGCACTATCAGGCTAACAATTTCCGTATCAAACTCGCCTTCAACTTGTCGGGTCTGCTTTTGGTGGACCATTCTCTGACAGCCTGTATAACCATTCCAGACGTCTGTACAGGTCTGTGAACAACAGGGAGGTGCTTTGGGGGGTTCATGCACTCTGGACAGACGAGCAGGGAGCTGAATGTGTGATGTATGTCTGTTTTGTGAGATTTCAGTCTATTCCCTGCCTCTGATGGGCTGTTTTGTGGTCTGGTGCCTTCATTTACCATTCTCATCCATTTTGTAGTCTATCTCTTGCCCGCCCCGCCACCCCCCACCCTCCACCCCTTTTTGAGGACGCATGATACAGTAACACTGGTGAAAAAACCTATCTAAAATGGTGGGAAACTCTACAGGGATTACCTTGGCCACTAGCTGCTCTTAAAGGTTGTGAATTGCTCCATCTTTGCTGAAAAATCCAAACATGTAGCTGCCAAGGCTTGTGAGTAACAAAGCTTTAAATTATTAAAATACGTTTTTCTCTGAATCAACAATGCACCCATAAGGGTGATTTTCCAAAATCCAGTCACATATATAGCTTGCTCCTTGAGCTCACACTAAGGATATCTTGTCAACTGGCGAGTTGATCACTGGTTAATTATTGCTGATATACATTCCCTACAGCATTACTATACACCAGGATAAGGAATAAGTGTTGTAGGACATAATAAATCACAGCAAAATTATTAAGACAGTTATCGCATACTCTACTGCTCATATTCAGCATTTAGTAGTGGGCTGTAGGTTCGTTCCCTCAGGACCCTTGGCTTGCAAGACTCAATAAATTTTAACCACAGAATGTGCAAAAACCAAAAATATGCCAGTCCAGTAGTCCAATCCAGTGGATGGATACACCCCCTACAGGGGGAGCAAGTAGTTAGAGAACAGCATGACTATTGTCGTATGGCTGTAACATAAAGTAGAATTTCTGGGGATTGTATCCCCAGAAGCTACAGGATTTTTTCAATTTGAAGGCTTGAAAACAACCTAAAATTTATGCTAAAAACATGAAAAATGCTAAAAATAACAATGCCAATCTGTACTGCAACCTTTCCCTTAGATTTTTCAAAACTTATTTTTCATTGGGGGAAGGGGGGGGGAGGCATGGTCCCCCCTTAGAATCACCTATGCCAGTAACCCCATACCACCATACCACCTGGTAGAACTTATCTTAAAATTGGCCTTGTCTGTTGACTGTCACTTTGACCACTGGTCATGGTGCCGTAGTTGTTAGAATGACACCTTGTGGAAACTTTCCTATGTAATTCATTCTGATTATAAGGTATTGCTTTACTACCCAACTGTTGGTATTATTTTAGGTCACCATAACAGTCACTCGTCGCTGCGGAGCCACTTGTGTGGGGAGCTGCGGGCTAGTCATATTGGAAAGAATGTTGTACTGTGTGGTTGGCTACACAAGATGAGGTAAGAATACATTATATGGTGGAACATCTAAGTAAAAATATTGGGTGAAGTTTGACAATGCAATCCATGCTATAATTGGCATTGTGTAGCCAAAATCTCAAGATAATGTTTGACTGTTTATGGATTCATCTGTGTAATGTAATGGTATGGTTTGATTGGTACCAGTCTACTAATGGTAGTGCTAAGCAATATACACCGAGTATTTAGTTAAACCGTGGTATCTGTTTTTGATACTGTTTATAATTTTCTTAACACAATACTGTGGATTTTAAAAAACAGTCTTTAAAACTATTTGTATGAAAAATACGAAAGGATATAGACTGGTGTACAGTAACACAATTCTGTCTTGAGTAAAAATGTTAAGATTTTTACTTTTGTATTAGCAAAGGTCTACAATGGTATCTAACTAGTACATACTGATAATATAGTTATATCACAATATCAAGTAACAATATCGTACTGTCTATGAAATAGTGATGTACCAATTAATTGGAAATTGGTTCATCAGCCAAATTTCAGCAATATCGGTATCAGTAATTATTAGAAGATTGTTTAGCCGATTAATTTTACTGACCTTGGTGCTATTGTTTTCATAACAATAAGACAAAAATAAAGTTTAAAATGGAAATTTTACAAAATGTGTGTGAAATTTTGGTGAACATACACATCGGATTGGTTATCGGTATTGGCCATTATATGAATTTCAATATCGGATAATCGGGAAAATCTTTTATCAGTGCATGGATTCTTGCTACTATGAAATATACAGCACTACCATATGGGCTGTTGTCCTAATTGAAACCTTAGCAAACTACTGTAATAGAACATATATAGTTATAAACGAAGTACTCTTTTTAGACAGCCAATTTTTAAAGGTCAAGTAACACTGGTACATGACTAGCTTTTGTTTTCATATTCATGTACAATGTACTGTTACACTGAGTCATGCATTAAACAAAGCACATATTCCTGTTGTGCACAAGTACAGCAATTCATGTTGACTTTACAAGACTTTATCTGTAGAGTCCAAGTTGAATGATTGTACATACTAAACATTGTTGTTGTTCTTTGAAGGCTGGTTGGTAAGAGAGGTCCTCTGTTCATACCACTAAAGGATCACACTGGGGTCATACAACTGATCACTACAAAAGATCACGTTAGCATTTTACCATCACTAGATATTTTAGTTGGCCATGATCCCTTTGTAGAATCTGCTGACTAAATTAAGCCAATTACCAACTGAATCAGTAGTTAGTGTGCATGGATGTGTCCAGTCTCGTCCACAGCAAGATAAAAATAGTGTGAGCTATTTCATCTCTTTTGGACAACACGTTTTATGTGACTCTTTTCATAGGACATGCCAACTGGGGACGTTGAAGTGCTTGTTGATAATGTTGAAGTGTTGAATGAGGCCTCACAAAACTTACCATTCTCCACTGCAGATCTTAGTGTACCGGTGAGTTGTCTATAAATATAGAAAGTGTGTGGGTGCGTGCGTGCATGCGTGCCTGTAGCAACAAAAAATACACACTACCTCATGTGGTTGCTTATAGGTAGGTCATGAACTGCAGATGGAGTATCGTCCATTATATTTAAGAAAGTCCAGCACACAAGATATTATTAGACTAAGATCAAAGGTTGCTATGGCTGCAAGGAATTACTTAGAAACTTTACATGGTAAGTACGCAAATAGAATCCACGATTCTCTTTTAATGTGATTTGATGTTTTCAACTTTACAAATACTAGGTTTTGTGGATATCGAGACACCAACATTGTTCAAGAGAACTCCAGAGGTATTTATATTATATAGCAAGGCCTTGGCTATTTTTAAGACTCAACCAAGCCGTATTTATCAACAGGCCATTAGTGTATATATGTATGCAGTATTAGAGTAGTTGAACAGTGCCATGTATGTAAATGAACCTTCATTTATCTGAATAGATTTACTTACACCCAATGATTTTGTGGGTGAACTGGTACATAGGTGTTCAGGAGTCAGTGTGATGTTTTGTTTTTTATTTGATGTATGTAGGGAGCCCGTGAATTTATTGTTCCTACAAGATCACCAGGGAAATTTTATGCATTAGCGCAAAGTCCACAACAGGTATGTTCATGGCAAATGTTGTATCTGCAACTTGTAAAGAATTTTCCTTAGTTCAAGCAACTGTTAATGGTGGGAGGTTTTGATAGGTATGTATATCATGTTCGTGTGATGGTTGGACCATATGAATGTTAAAGGTATTACCAGTTTGCTCGATGCTACAGAGATGAAGACATGAAATCTGACAGACAACCAGAGTTTACTCAAGTATGTGTGTATGGCCTGGAAGGTACTTACATCTTGTTTATGGTAGATAGACCTGGAGATGGCCTTTGTTACTCAAGAAGACATCATAACACTAACTGAGGGACTTGTAGCTCATATTTTTGCTAATGTACTTCCATCTCGTCCTCAACCGCAAATTCCTTTCCCACGTCTGACCCATGCCAAAGCCATGGAAACGGTCAGTATATAAACAAACACAGTGTAAGATGTAATGTTTTGTTTCTTGTGTTCATACTCATAGTATAATTCTGATAAGCCTAAGATTGGTGAAGAGGAGTTTAATTTCCTTTGGGTGGTTGATTTTCCTCTTTTCACCAGATGTCCTTCAACTGGTAAGAAAGTTTATCTCATAAAAACACAAGATGGGCTGTTATTATTGTTGACATACACAGGTATGTTAGAGTCATCACATCATCCGTTTACAGCTCCACAACCTGATGATGTAACACTTGTTTCTACCAGTCCTGAAAAAGTATGTAGTTGTAAGTATGGGCTTTTTTGTGAGCAAGCAATTAAAGTGTGGTCTAAAATAATTTCTCTGTGCATGTTATGTGATAATGCTCGTGATCGTGTGCCACTTGGTTTGGCTGAGGCATAAGGTGACTGCTATATTAGAGTATTTGATTATTGGAGTATCATTTTTGTAGTACTAAATCCTGTTCAGGGTCTTTTTAACCAATGAAATTGTCGTGGTTTCATAAGCACTTTTGAAGTAATTGCCAGCTTGCTATGTTGTCTATAAAATATTCTTCTCTGACTCGGTACAAAGCATACAGGGGCGGGGTCAAGGGGGGCTCCTGACCCCCCTCCAAAAATTTTTAGTATACTAAGATCGAGTTACTCTAATAGAGCAGTCACTCTAATAAAGCAGTCACAGTATTAGAGCAGTGTGTAGTGAGCTATGTAAGGATTTTTATGTACTTTATCAGCTATAATTGCGTGGTTGGTGAGGTGGGCAGCTATTGTCAGCTGGCTGTGACCTTTTTTTTTGTCTCACCTTACCAAACCAGACAATGTAGTGCCTCGGTTCATTTTTTTCACCCCCCCCCCCCCCCTTTCCATAAGTCTGGATCCGCCCCTAACTGCATATGCTACGTATAATGTCTAAATTTAAAAAGATGTTTCCAGGTCCTCATTCTGAAGGGTTTGAAAATTTACTGCTAATCTGTTAATCCACTTGATCTTAGAAGCATCAAAACAGTAAAGATTCAATCCGACAGCTTCAAGTTTATACCAAGTACATAGAAACAGATAAAGTCCATTGGTAGAGCAAATCATTGAGCTACACTGCCAGAGTAGGCTCACGGGCAGCTTTAGGTTGCACATATCGTACCTTGACATCAATTTTCTACAGCTGTCACTTGACTCAAGAACTTAGTAGAAAATCAAGTTGAAAACAATGACAAGATCTTATGATTGGTAAGCCTCACTATACTTTTTAATTAGCTCTCCTGAGTGCCAACCTGGTCGATTGTCTCTACACATAGCAACATGACGTAGCAGAACACCTCAAGTTGCATAGCCTAATTTAAGTTCTATACTTTTCTGTGCAATTTTCACCACGAGACCACATGTTTCATGTAACTTACTGCTCATGGTCAGAAGACAGTAACCATCATCTATAAATTTACGTATTTTGATGGAATGTAACAGAGAAGTGGGCAGTAAAACTTTAGATTTAAAGTTTTGATGATTCACAAGAATGCTAGTATAAGGACCGTAAGTCACACACACCACCATAAGTCACACAGCTCCCGAGCTGACCATCAAACACCAGCCAATCCGAGAACCCAAAGACTGAATTGCAGATGAAGACGTGGTTTTTTGTTTCTTTTTTTTCAATCAAATGACAGCTATTGTGATTACATACAACACTTTTTACACTTCACATTGTACATAGCCACTGTATGTATTTTTCTGAACAGCAATGAAAGTAGCACCAAAGACACATTGGGGTATTAACTTGTACATATATTGGCATGTTTCTCATAAAGAAGCAGCCATGCCATGTGGACTAACTTCTTACATTAAAAATCATTTTTACTGAGTATATCCGTTATGTATGACCAAGGTATTCTGTAGCCATAATGCAACTCATTGTGTTGGCTTCTATCTTCCTTCATTAGACCATGACTTTAATGGTTTTCTGACCATGCGTGACCATTTCTGTCTTGTTCACTGTGTTGATTGAGTTTTATGAAACCATCAAGTGTGCATATGTAGTGATTGTGAAATGGGTAATACTTTCCTCAACTGTGTCAACATTGAATACAACTGAACAAATTATTTGGTGAGATCTCACTAGAACTGCAATCGTTTTGTATTGCTGTTCTGATCGCTTGCATCTTAAAATCTTTAATAGAATTTCAATCTTCCTTGAACATCGCTGTCTTGTACACCCAACCAAATGCATTGTATAAGTCTTGTGGAACCTTTGGGAGAAGTGTTTAAGAACACAGCCTTGTTTATACAAAAAAAGTAGTAAACAGTAAATAATTCTCAATACAGAGATCTGTAACTAGGTTGTGTATGATAATAACCTTGATAAGCTATTATTTGTACGTAGCTTATGTGTCACTACTCTAGGTTAGAGGCCTTCACTATGATTTAGTGTGTAATGGAGTTGAACTTGGCGGTGGCTCCATTAGGATACATGATGCTGTACTACAAGAATACATTTTATCCAATATATTAAAGGTATAGTGTGATATCTTATAGACCAATATAAGGGGAATGTGGTAGGTAGCTGATCAGGATATAGTGTCATTTTTGATGGCATTGTCACATTCTGTATGTGGGATGTTGAAGTATCATGTAAACACAAATGTAGCTTAGCTTCAAGTATGAATTCTTGGTATTTCATTGCAATACATGATGTAATGCAGTACTCAATATAATGTTTCTTACATGATTTGCCAATATGACAGACTAATATGTAACATGTTGCCCATTGGAACCAGTTTACAACTGTAAATACATACACAATGGTTTTTAAAACTTTTTTTGATAGGTCATACAGGTTTTTGCAATTGAATTCGTCGCCTTTGCGATTGAATTCGTCCCGTTTGCAATTAAATTCGTCGGTATTGCAATTGAATTCGTCCCGTTTGCAATTGAATTCGTCGGTTTTGCAATTGAATTCGTCGGTTTTGCAGTTGATTAGTCGGTTTTGCAATAGAATTCGTCGCGTTTGCATTACAATTCGTCATAAACAAAACGGCTCCAAGAAACCAACCCGTTCATTAAGAGATGAACTATTTATGCCATGGAGAGTTACACTTGAGACACTAGAAGGTAATTGAAGCTGGTAGTACGCGAAGTTGATAGCTGTCTGACAAGTTAATTAACTTTCTCGCGAGTGACCACACCCATCGCGAATGGCATAGTAGAGTTTGGAATGTTGCTGGATAGGCTGTAGAGGAAGAATTATTGCCTTATAAAGAGTTGTTTACTACGGTTGTACTTGAACAAGTTCTTGTAGCAGCTGCTACATCATGTTTTCGTGTTTGCTCCAGCTGCCATTCTTGTTACGGACGAATTTAACTGCAAAAGCGACGAATTCAATTGCAAAAGCGACGAATTCAATTGCAAACGGGACGAATTCAATTGCAACAGCGACGAACTCAATTGCAAACGGGACGAATTCAATTGCAACAGCGACGAATTCAATTGCAAACGGGACGAATTCAATTGCAAAGTCGCCGAATTCAATTGCAAAAACCTGTAATGTCAGACCATTTTTTTATTTTATGGCTTTTGGGTCGATAAATGACAGATGACAGCTCTTATATTTTGAGCTCTGGTAATGTGATGCCATGAATCATGAATTTAACTTGTACTTGCTATTAGTTTCATCAACACCTAATTAGCTTAGTATAAACATGCTACATGTAAGGAAACGTGTATCATCTCAACCTCCCTTGTTGTCACACCCACTGGAGTAAGGAAGTAGAGGAAGCTAACTTAGCTAAGTGTATGATAACGCATTTGTAACTTTACAGGTTAAAGACATTGGAGTGTTTTCTCACCTACTTAAAGGACTAAGAATGGGATGTCCACCCCATGGTGGCATTGCTCTAGGTAAACGTACACTCTGTGTGTGCTTTGATAAACTTAGCTGTGTAAACTTAAGTAGCTATAGTGTTTAGTTCACTTGATGCTTGGTACATAGATTGGTGTTCAGGAATTGGTCACAAAAACCATTCCAATTTATAACATCATACTTTCATCTATCACTACTTGTCATTACATTACAACTTAAGTAAATTGTTACCCTTTCCACTTCTGCTACTCACAAATTCTTCAAATGTGGTTTATAGCTCATATCACCCTGGTGTTACTCAAGTTTCAGCCTTCTCTGGTGAATGTTATAACAATATACAACAGCAAAAGCAAAACAATTGATTCGTATAATGAATGTAATATAGGAAAAAATTACAAGCACTTTTTAATGATCATAAATCATGAAGGCAACAAGCTGTGGACGGGACATGTCTCATTATCTTCACCACGAATTAGGGGAATTCAGCAAAAGTACAGCGTACATACATCCTTGTTTTCAAGGAAGAAGGCTGTTTAAGCTTAGAAATGGCGATGTAAATGTTATTATATTTTTATGGCAATGTAAACAAACACACATAACTCATATTTGCTTAATGGCAGTAACATGAAACAAAGATATTATAATTCTTATGAAGAGACGAAACCATTGATAATGTGTCTTGTCACATTTATACAAGTGTAAAGAAAAACTGGGAATTTTAAGTTGGTAGAAAAAAAAAGTAGGGAAACGAGAGAGGTCACCTACACTGCAGATGAACATTTAATCCCTACTTTAGTCTATACCCATGACTGAATTAGGGATTAAATGTTCACTAGTATATCTGCAGGTGTCGGCGACCTATCTTGATTCTTTTATTTTCTATGATCCCTTAAAAATCCTAATTTTTCCTTATACTTGTTTGTTTACATTTTTTGTAACATTATTATGACTGGTGAACGTGCGCATACTGCATCAAAAGAAAGAATAGTGCCAGAATTAATGTTTTCGTCTGAACATGCACTCCAACTATCAATTACTGGGAATTAGCTATAGTATGTTCACGTTGAGCTGAATCCTGAAAAAGAGCTAAAAATTAAAAGTGGATTTTTTCTCAACAGAGTTAACATTTCAGCTAACCAGATGATTATTGGTAACAGCAAAGGTGTCAACAACAGACACGTATGGTTCGGCTCCATTACAAGCTCAGGAAAGGGCTGTAATGGATACTGTACTTATATGGCTTGCCCATAGGAAATGTATTGTGAAAATTTTGATTGGCCATAAATATTATGTCAAACATTTGAACAAAATGATTTCGAAACATTTTTAGTGGGTCAAGCATTTTTAGCGGGTCAAGCAGTACTACAAATGAGCCAAATTTCAAGATCGTGTATAATTGCATCCATGAGTTATTAAATGTTTTTGAGGGCTCAGCTCAGCGTGAACATACTATAGTCCGCTTCTATGTCCAGCCCTTTACACAGCACTACAAGTAGGAGAAGCACCTCTGCAATCAATCCAATCACCACGAAAAAATGGATGATTCATGTGTCCCAACTATCAATTACTGACTCTCTCTTTTTTAAATTTTGTAGCTATCTATTGGAAGCATTTAGGGTTGTACTGAAGGCACTTTTGGGCTTGGTTGTACCTAACCAATACTGCCAAGGCAACAGGATGGTATTGTGAAGCTGATTTTTGGGTGATATTTTTGGCCAGAAAAACCCAAACCTCCATGATCCCTAATGTACAGTACTACCGCACTGTAGTTGTGTTTTCACTCAGCAGGTCACTAATATGGATTAGTATTGGCTATTTATGACATACAAACACAAATCAATGCAATACTGATGCTGTATTAATTTATATACCATGAACCCACCTAACTTCAAAGGCAAATTTGAGGGTACATATCTTATAAGCCCTGGCTGACCATGGTACATTTAGCATGGCTGGCTATGCTACATTTTAAACGTACCATGGCCTTGATGTGGGAGCAGTACCACCAATTTCTGTTTATGAAAACTCAAGCCAAAATCGATTGTGGGAATTTATTATTGGTCACATGATGAAAGCCATGCGTCCAATTTTGCATCCTACAACACTCAGACGGAAGAGATTTGTCACCCTTGCCATCCTTTGAGTTGAGAAATGTTGAGAACTAGCACTATAGCATATTCACGAGTGGTTCGTTGCACTTTTGAATACAGACCAAACCCACTTTTCAAGTAACACGAGATAACCACTCTACAGTTGAACTTACCCTTATAGGTGTTTAGTAAATGTTGGTGGCTTTAAAATACTTGTAAAATTGCTTAATTGAATTTTCCTGAGGACTTGCCTGTTCATGTTAACAAACGTAGTCACAACATTAGTTGTATAATCGAATTTTACAAGTTGGTCTATACAAATAAATTCAGTGCTTGGTCTCATATTGGCTTGGATAATTAATCGCCCGCAGGCTATTAGCCTGCTATTGGCATGGTACATATCAGTTGTATCACCTGCCCTTGTGATTTGCCTGATATGTGCACCCACGCCCTCAGGCCTGCAGCCCTCATGCTTGGGTGTACATAATATCAGACAAATCATGATACAACTACTACATATTCATAGACAAACTCCACTATTGCTGAAGATTTGCTTAAAACTTTGCCAGCATTTTTGGTAATGTAGTCACAATATCTGGGAATGAAAACAGAACAATAGAAAGATACCAGCATTGATGTATCACCACTAACATTTTATTTTAGACTTGTGGTGTATATTAGAAATGTTATACATATCATTTTTTTCCTTGTGCAGGTTTTGATAGGTTAATTGCTATACTGTGTGGAGGGATACCGTTGACTGACACCATTGCATTTCCGAAGGCAGCTCATGGGAATGACTTGATGTGTAAAGCTCCGTCATCTCTTCCACAAGATGTACTGGACATGTATCATATCCGTGTAAAGAAGGAAGATAGTTAGTGATTATGAGTATTTTAAATTATGGTAATGTATAATCAAATATGTACTGAAAACAAATTGCAGCACCTACCTGTATAAAAGGTCACCTCTCTATAAAGGCCAACTATAAATTCCACAAATGATAAGTTTAAACACTAATTCACCTGTCTAATGCATACAGTCACCTATACATTCAGGCCAAGAAATTTAGGTCCGAAAGTGATTGGCTTAGACAGATTCCACTGTATATGGAAAAGAGTTTCTACATAATAGTTCCAGAAACTTGCAGTAGGATCAAAGTTTTGCATCAAAACAGGTACAAGAAGACAAGAACAATGTGATGCAGTAAAACTAACAGGAAACTTGCATTGGTTCCTCAGAAGTGGATAAGGGAGAGCAAAAGTACACATAACCACAACCAGACGTCCTAATAAAAGTGAAAGTGGTAAGGCTCAGTCCTAATGCACTAGCTAGCTAACTTTCTGACAAGTGTTCAATGTTAGGAATATACAACTGGACACTTACCAAAAAGCACCTCTATAATACTGGTTAGCTCTTAAACTCTAGCTACCATATGTTTTAATGGAACATTCATAAAGATCCAAAACAGAATAAGGATGTGAATTTCTTCAGACTCCTTCACTTTGGGAATCAAGCATTTATTTGCTTGGAATCATAATGTGGTAATTTTTTAACCATTTTAGTGTTCAAAATAAGTTAGCTGAGCCCCCTGCATTGTCACTCACAACCAAGCCTGGTTAGGAAAATCCTGACTACGACCCTGAATGATATCGATGTGACCTTCCAATTTTGCAAGACCATTTCTGTGTACCCAATGCATTAATTTTATTTTGTTACTTCACTAGGAATGTACCAGTGGTCTTAATTCATTTAAGAAATGTATAATCTTCATAATTTGAGGAATTGTAAACAATGGGCTGAATTTGCTAAGTGGATGGCTTGTATCATACAGTACAATAGTATTGTATAGTAGGGACCCCAAAGGTATGGGCGTTGCCCATGAAAAAACATCACCCAAAAACCAGCCTCACTTTTCCCTGACGACGACGAGGCAGTATTGGTTAGGTAAAACTAAGCCCAAGCAAGCCTTCAGATCAACCCGAAACACTTTCAACAAGTTGTTACAGAAATTTTTGTTTAAAAAATTATTAATGGATTTTTTTACTGATTAACTGACTGACTGACTGACTGATTCCTTCACCGGAATATTGTCTATGTTTCCAGTGAACAATTGCCCACCAGCTCTATCTGAAGCCTCAGAATGACAACATCGAAAGGATCATATTTGTAAAGTTCCGGCCTCGCAGCAGCGATACCAGCTATTCCAACACCAACAATGATTACTTTACTTCAATCCTGGTACTCATGATTGCTTGATAACAGTAGCTATACGTAGCTTATAAATATTTCTGCACGCATGCATCAGTAAAACATCAAAATTCTGAGTAGCTATCAGTTTCTCAGAAATCCACCTTTAGTTGTGTGTGTTATTACAAACAATGTATACACTTACAATACTTCATTTGAAACATAATTCATGCAAGCCTTATAAAACCATCAATTTCTTTGGCCACAATAGCATTAGTGAAATAGTACAACCATCTTAAAGAAAATGCACATACAGTTTTGACTGCAGATTGTAACTATGCCTTTAACCTTTATTAATTTAATGATATTTTTATTGGAGATTTCTGAAGAGAAGTAACTGACACTAGCTATGTCTTACATGCATATAATATTATTATGTACAATGATTTTAGAATTTTAGTTGATTTGCTATAGCTATAAACTGTGAAGTTGAATTGGGTATAGCCCTATATGGATGTCATAAAGCTTATTATGTGGTAACTATCAAGCTCAGACACATGCATGTGTTTACAGATTGACAACATTGTAGATTAAGTTGTCAACTCTGTTCAATGGAATCTGATCCTACCGCAATTTGACACTAGCTATATTATATGGGCTTTATAACAGCCATTATAGGTAGCCACAGTTACTGAATATTGGAAGCAATATGATAGTACTGAACACACATGTATAATAGGAATGTATACATGTGTTCTATACACATGTACTATACACATGTACATTACAGTGTAACTATGGTGTCATGTTTCAAGTGATTGAAAACATATCTTTTTACATGCAACTTGTTATGGTGTATGTCAGTATGTGGGTATATAGCCCAGCCAATACAAATTATACAATCACCCTATTATACACTGTACATTACCCGGTATACATTGAAAGGTAACCACTGAGTCCAAGGTTTGCATGCTATGTACACACGTGCAGTGATGGATGCTATGCTGTTGAATTATCTTTCTTATAATATAGTTTTAATTTTAAAACCCTCTGGGCTTTCAAGTCCAAAGCACAGACTACTGTATAGTTCATATGCGTTACTCCTGAGTCATCCAGCAATGCAAACACTATATTATGTCACAGTAGTTATATTATACGAAAGATGCAATGTTGTAGAATCAATCATATTAGCAGCAACAGCAATGCAATGCAATGCACCCAAAACTAATAGACATATATTATAATCATGCAGGCATCATGCATGACCTCATGCACTACAGTGTAATAATGTAACAGCAAGGCTAACCTTGAAGGCTTTGTACATATTGTGAGCCGATATCTATATATCAATTAACCCTTAAACGCGCACGCGAATTTACGAAATATTGCACTGAAATCGCAAGGGCCATTTAAGTGGCCCTCCATATTTGGCACAGAGGTGCGCGCGCTAGGATTACGTGATCGTGAAACGGTTTAGTGCAACGGAAAGCCACGTTTCTGGGCTTTAATTCGAGCTCAAGAACTTTGTGCTGTGATTAAAGATAAGCGAGATATGGATGAAAATACTGTTGTTGATCAACTTTTCTATACCGACACCGACGATGACTGGAACAACTCGGACGAAGAGGACTCTTTTGTCCATGGAGAAGACTCTTTTGTCCTTGATAGGCTTACCAGGGAACAAGACGGTAAAATGGCGGACAGATGAATCGGTCCTATCACTTCGCCTGCCATTATAGATGATTATGGCGATGTGGAAGAAAATGATCGTGAGAAAGAGTTCAGCAACGACGAAGAAGACGTTGAGGAAGAAACAAACAATGATTATGAAGGTATAATGCTTTTCACATGTTTTATAACTTGAGTCCTGCTTCTTCTAATAGCTGATGTGAGATATTGTGAAGGTCATGATGAGTCAAGCCATCCTGGACCATCTGGGCTACATAGTGGAGTGAGTGACGGTGGGATGGGTAGCCTGGAAACTGAATACACCTGTAGTGGTTCTCCTGTGGCTTACTATGGTTCTCCTGTTAGTTCTTCCCTGCGCTCTCGTTCTTCTCCATATGCCCCATTTTCACCTAGTGATAGAGTCAGGGACTACTCACCATCTCCATCTGATCCTTTGTCTGGTAGAAATAGAGGTAGAGGGAGGGGTAGGGGTAGGGGAACTGTGTCTCCAATGGATCTTGTGCCTAGTCGAGGTAGGAGGAAAGGTACTGGTAGGGGTAGAGGTACCGGTAGGGGTAGGGATTTGGCTATTGATTATGGTTATACTCTAGAGTGCTGTTTCACACCTGTGAATGATCGTAGGACCATCAAAAGCTTCAGGGAGCAACTGGCTACTAAACTTTTATGTCAACATAGCTCACGCCAGCATGGAGGACGTCAATCACAGGCTCTTCCACCTCAATCGCCTGCGAGGCTTGAGGAACGCCATTTCATAGAGAACCTTGGGACTGACGGTGACTGCAGTGTGTTCTGACCGGAAGACACATAGAAAACGTACTAAGTATGGCTGCGTAAATTGTGGAATGGTTCATTTGTGCCTTGAAAATTGTTTTAAGATATACCACACCAAGGAAAACTATAAATAAATAAGGGGTGTATGCTATTTACTGTGTCTTAGACTTTTTACAGGTTCAGCCGATGTATATAGTTTAGATGTGTTGACAGTATTATCTGTTTAGTTATGTACAGAGCTGTTTGTAATTCAGGTTTTTCCACGATTGTGGTTTTTTTTTTCTCTGAAATCACTTGGATCGGTGGTTTCTAAATGAGGCAAACCCTTCACTGAGTAAAGATCCCAGCTCTTTAGTGTATATATTTCATGTACATTTTATGTTTGAAAAGTTTTTCAAATTCCAATGCTAATAATACTTTATGTTTGATGAACAGTGCATGATAAAATGGATTGCTGTTGGTATTTGATTGACCAGTCACCAGAATACGTCTTGGCAGCACGTTGAAACGCCACAGTGATTGTGTTGGAGTTCTTTGTTACATGCCTACAGGGTAAAAATAATTATGAGAATATGACAATTTTTTTTCAATTCACAACTACCTGAGAGTTGTAGCTATGTCAATGGAATTTCACCATCTTGTATCAAGGGTACCACCCTTTCTAAACACCAAGTGTTGAGGCGAATGGACAGAGGAGCTGCCTACCATGATGATTAGTTCCAAATGATGCGCGTATTGCTGTGGATAAATGGAGAAGTATTATTGATAAAAGCATAATAATAATATTGGATAAACCCCTGGTTATCCACCGTCTGTGTACCAAGTTACAAGCTGATACATCAAGGATTTTCACAGATACAGTCGTGTAAAGACGTGCGGTTACTTCGCACAATTGTGTGAATACCACAAGTTTTTTCTAAAATTCATAAATACCTGAGAGTTGCAGCTATGTCAATTAAATTTCACCACCTTGTATCAAGGGTACAACTCTTTCTCGACACCAAGTATTGAGGCGAATCGCCAACGGAGCCACCTACCATGACGGTTATTTCCAAGTTATGCGCATATTACTTCGGATAAATAGAGAAGCATTAATGATAAACAATTGATAGTCACGATGGGTAAACCCCAGGGTATCCACCATCTGTGTACCAAGTTTCAAGTTGATACGTCGAGGATTTTCAGAGATACAGCCTTGTAAAGACGCGCGATTATTTTCGCGAAAGTAAGCATAAACTTTCGTGCGTTTTCGGTGTAATAAATAATAGGGCCATTATAATGGCCTTTGCGCGTTTAAGGGTTAAAGCCTTCAAGGTCACTATAGTTTCTAAGGAATACAATTGAAACTAGCATTTCTGAAAAACAGACAACAAAGTATGCAAAGCTTTATAAAAGTGTAGCGTTGACCAAAGCAGACTTAAAGACATATATACATCATTTATACAGTATAGCCATCATGCTTACCTATACACAAACGCAGAATTCAAGATACTGCATTAATGAATAATTAAGTAAATAAACAACACAATATACACTGTCATAACATGTATCTGATAATATAGCACCAATGTTAACTCTCAAGAGTACATGTACATGTATAGGGTGTGCCAATGCCAGGGGGTTCCAGGAAACTCCTTTCGGATTACCTGAAATTGAATCTTCATGCAGGTTTCCAGAATCTGAAATCTATCATCTGAACAAAATTTTGGTGAAAAGATTGAGATACTCTAATAAAGCAGTCAGGCAATATAAACTACTGTAATCAGCAGTCACTTAACTGAATAGTAGAAACTACTTCCTGTGTTGTATGCCCATTAGCCTGATGGCACCCGACTCTTCACACAAAGTATAAGGGTCTGGTGAACATAGCATGCGTGCATACAAGCATATACACTAGCTAGTCGTACAGTCAGTTGGAAAAACAACTGTCCAATTGGAATGAAGAATCCATTACTTTCCATTATTAGTTTTTCCATCCATTCGTTTCCATTAGTTTTCATTATGTAATCGGTTCTTCTAAGGCTAAGAGTTGCAATGAAGAGCTATTTTACAACATGATGCAATAAATAAGGTAATGTTGAAAGACTTCTAAAACATAGGCGTAGCAAGATATTTTTAGATAGGGGGCTCTAGTTCGGTGCTGAAGAGCAAAAAAAAAAAAAAAAAAAAGGTCGACAAGCTAAGAATGGCTGCCCTCCACTAATTGTATCACTGCTAAAGCACATAAAAATCCTTATTCACAACTTCATAGTTTGCTAAACTGCTTCTCTGAGTCCTTTGACTGCTTTATTAGAGTACCTGACTGCGCTATTAGAGTATCTCGATCTTTTTTGCATTTACAATCAGAAAATCGCAAGGGTTGCTACGCCTATGTAAAACACAAGTAATATTTATAATATTACTTTACAGTACATGATATATACAACAGCATTGGTACAGAGAGTAAAATTACATATGCATGTATTGAAGGCCTATACTAGCAATCGGACGAATCGGTGCCAGTAGTGAGCCTGGGTGTAAAATTAATTTAATAAATACATTATTATTTTGTGTATGTAAATAAAATTACCAAAAGTAATTGTGTGATCATGGTTACAACAATTAGTGCATGGACAGAAATAGTGACGAGAACAAGGATTATATCTGAATCAAAATTAAATACAAAATGATACCAGAAGATATTCCTAATTTACTGTAATAAAGTTGTGTATGCTATGTTAATCATGCCAGACCCTTACTTTATGCAAAGTGTTGGGTGCCACCAGACTATACCCTTGTATGGCCATGTAAAAGCCGATTAACACCGATTCAGTTAATTAATCGTTTTGCCTCTCGAATTCCAGTCAAATAAGCACCATGAACTGTAGAGTAGTACTCTTTAGTGGTCGCTTCTCCAGCAAACAGTACCTGATTGTTGTTTAGTGGCTCTCTCAATTTTGTTATGTTAGCCGAAGTGTTTACATCAGCAAGGTGTACAGTGTAACAACCATTAAATAAAGGATCTGACTGCCATTTGTGCATGTGAACATCCACTATCTTGGGAATATGATGTTTGAACACTTTGCTGAGAATGTAAGTAAATGCTTCTATAATCTCTTCCTTGCTGGCCTGCTCAACACAAGCCACAGTACTTCCAGTTACCCACGACTCATACAGATTGGAGTTTTGAATCCTTTCCAGCAGAAACAGTTCAGTTGCCCATGGAAATTTTTTGTTTATTACTGGATCATGTTTGTCGTCTGGGCGCCACAAGATCATTAGTGGAATTAGACTGTATTTACTGGTGATCTCCTGGTCAAATTGCAGTACTATTTTTCCAACTTGAGCAAAGCCAATGCTTCGAATGGCTATCTGTTTCTCAGTAGATAACGCAGGTATGAACAATGATTGTTCGTTTGGTGACAAGCTCTCATCCAGACAACGTTTCTTTAGCACACCAAGTGGAACAGTGACAATTACATGATCAGCTTCATACTGGCATCCATTTTTACACGTGACCAATGCAGGACTGTTTTCTATATTAATGCTTAACACCTCTGTGTTGTAGTGGATACACTTAGGCAGGTCAGCCACCAGCTTCTGTGTCAAGTAGCCATAAGAGTAGATGTTTTCAAATCTGACCTCACGATCTCCAGGCAGGTTACGGTAGCTTCCATTGATGCCGATACCTCTGCAATGATCTCCACCTTCGGATATTGTCAGCCAGTTTACAAATGTATCAAACATGCTCTTCACATAAGGAGGAGTCTTCAAAGCATCACCAGAGAAACATTTTGTGAATTCAGCATCCAAGTAGCTATACAAGTCATTGTACATACTAGCCCAAGTGGAAGAGTTATTGGTGCCTTCAAAATCATCAGCTAAGTTAGAGAACATGTTCCAATATTTCATTACAACTTCACTGGATATTGTCTCTCCATTAGTCAGAACAGCAGAAAGAGTTGATTTGTCCCACATCTCAGGATTTTCTCGTCTTTCATCGGATATCATGCCATAGTGTTTGGCTAGCTGGTAGATAGCGTTGTGCTCTCCAGCGCCATGAATGAATGTAGCTCCGAATTCTACCGGAGTATTGTCTATGTTTCCAGTAAACATTCGCCCACCAGCTCTGTTTGAAGCCTCTAGAATGACAACATCGAAAAGATCATGTTTGTAAAGTTCCCTCGCAGCAGCGATGCCAGCTATTCCAGCACCAACAACGATTACTTTCTTCTTTAATTCAATCCTGCTACTCATGACCGCCTGATAACGTTGGCACTAGCTTCACTGTAGCTTATAAATTATTTTATATTGAATCTCTTCAGAAGTCGGATGTGACGCAACACGCTAGCTACACTTAGTCTGGCAGCGCCCGCCCCTTCGCATAAAGAGGAAGGGTCTGGTCACTCTAGCATTACGGGGTTGTAACGATGGAATGTAATTAAACAATGATGTCACAATAATGGCAGCAAGAATGGCAACAGCCACACAAAATAAGCAGTTCGTGAGATAGGCTGCTAACATAATCGAGATTCTTTCCATATTGATTAGGCAGCTTTACGAGTACATCGGTTCTAACTACAAGGCTCTTTCACTACCTCCATCTTTTGTTCTTTTATTAAAGAACATCCTATTGGCGACTACAAGCAGCCTAAATCATATCGCATCTTCACAAAAACTCTTTCACGCATTACGGTATCTATGATAACTCCGAAACAAACGGCACAAATATTTAGTAATTACCAAAAACGCAATCTGATTGGTGTTACCTGTTTTCGGTAACACGCTACAAATTTTGAATGCTAGAGTGACCAGACATTTCCTCTTTATGCAAAGGGGCGGGCGCTGCCAGACTAAGCTACACTGAAGCATAGCTAAACCCACGCGCTACCGGTAGCCTTGAGCAAAAGCTTAAAGCGACTTATTTATCAAACACATACGTACAACACATTTTGGAATGACATGCATAAGCGTATACGCAGTCTGCCGCGGCATGGCGGCTCGTGATGCTTACTTGGCGCCCCAGCCGGTTACTAAACAGCAAAACTACAGTTCCAGCTCCTCCCACATTCTACAGTTTTAGCTGCACTGCTAGATCTTTTCAGCCATGCCATCAGCATACCATGCAGCTTATTATAATAAATCCATGCATGTATACTCTTCAAGACATGCATGCACCAGTTAAAAGCAATTGTGTCATAGAGCTAACTACTCAACCAAAAGGAATGAGTAAGCAAGCAGCTTATGTCCAATTTAAACACATAATGCAGGGAACTGCATGCAAGAGAGCTGTATAGCAGGGTCGAGTTCTTTCAAAATAGTCAGTTTTAGTAATAATTATAGGTCTGCATTATTGATCACGTTGTAGGAACCACAGCAGACAAATGGTGGTTAAGTTCAGGATTGCACTAAAAACTTAACTTGCACACTGAAAAGTGAAAACTCTAAAATCTGTTTCTTATTTTAGTATTATAGACTGATACTTGTGACAAGTTTCAGTAGAATGTTACTGCAACTGTATTTTATACACTATAAATTCAGAAGTATGATACTAGTTCGTACTAATGGTATATGCTCACTTAGTATGATGTACAGAAATATGTACATCATGTCATACTAAGTGATCGCAGGTAGCATACCATCAGTATGAACTTCATACTTCTGAATTAATTTTACTGTGTATACTTCACAGTTTCTTAGTGTGATATATAGATACGACGGTTATAGTAAAGCATTTGCTACCAAACTTGTCTTCTTGCACGCATTTTGTTTATACTTTTCAGTTTTACATAGCCACTAATTCGTGTTAAATATGTAAGGACAGTTTTGTTCCTATACACAGTAAAACTGAACTAGTGTACTATAACATGTCCCCAGTTTTAGCACACTATACACATGTGCTCATATAGGTATTATATAGTACACAAATGTGCATGATCATTGTGTACAAAATTTATTGAATTAGCACACTTAAAACGGTACGTATGTTAAAACAGCACACCATAATAAGTACATAATATGTGCTAAAATCTAACATGTCAAATTAGCACACCAATGTGCTGTTTTAGAGATCTGGTGTGTGTTTTGTTTTAGCACACTTTCATTCATTTTAACATGCATCGTGCATGATGTGCTAAAATGACACACACCTATATGGGCTAAATTATAGCATGTACAAAAATAATGGAGTAACATGCACATGCGCTGAAACTGAAAACAGTTTTAGTGTGTTGTTTTAACACACCTGTTTTTACTGTCAGCAGCCGGACATTAATTCGAGCTACAATTGACCCTTTAATATCCTCTGTGTGTTCCTCGATACAGGATATTAGTTTTACCACAACACTGAAAAAGATTACTTTGTAACCACATGCCACTACATGCCACATTGGTTTATATAAATAACGTCACCAAATATTTACATAGGTATACAATTATGACATCACACTGCGTCATGTATATGCCATTATATTATCATTCTCTTATATAGTTAACTCTGAGAAATGGTAACTATAGCTACTCTGTTCCATTTGCAAAGCAGTACATATTTCACTAGACATAATTAAGAACCACATACTGTGTAGGTTGGTATTTTATTAGAGATGGTCTCATAAAACATTTACTGAATTTAATAATGCACTTTGCAGTGTTTTTTCTTGACTATGATGCTCACCATTCAAGATGAAACATCTCATTGCCCCTATAAGGTGCCTTGTGGCACTTATGGGCTCCTCTGCTTCTGCTAACCTACAAAACCGGACCTATGCACGAGTATTTTGGTTTGTAAAACACCGGAACAACATAATAGGAAAGTCTGGTACTTTTAAAAGGAAATACCAACCAAATTTTTGTCTTCCTGCATGCATTTCGTTTACTTTTCAGTTTTACATACAATATGTGACCAGGCCTGCAAAAACAGGGCATGTGGGTACAGACTACACCCTGTTACATAACAGGCTATATCTCAGTGCTGAGATATGTATTCTGTAACTTTTAGTATAAAGCCAATTAGATGTTTAATAGAGGACAAAAGTTGCATGACCACATATATAGCACAGTGGCAGATAAAACGTTATGGGCGATGAAAGTTTGAAAAAGTATAAATTTTATGTGCCCACATGCTCTATTTTGCAGGCCTATAGTCACATATAGCTAATTGATGTTAGGACAGCTTTGTTCCTATATACACAGTAAGCACGTCCCCGGTTTTAGCACACTACTCATGTGTACATGTACTGAAACTGGAAACATTTTAGTGTGATGTTTTACCATACCTGTTTTTACTGTCAGCAGCCAGACATTAATTTTGTGTCATTGAGCACAGATAACTTCACTATTGACCCTTTAATATCCTGTGAGTGTTCCCTAACACAGGATATTAGTTTTGCCACAACAAAAGATTATTTTGTGACCATAACTACTACACTGCCACATTAGTTTATATAGCATCACCAAATATTTACATAGACATGCACACATCACAATTATGACATCACTCTGTGTCATGTATGACATTTCATGTATTATTCTCTTCAATACTTAGCTCTGAGAAATGATAACTACTCTGATCTATTTGCAAAGCAGTATACAGAACCACATAATTGTACTGTAGGCTGGTAGTTTATATGTTAGAGATAGTGGTCTCACAAAACATTTATTTAATAATATTAATGCACTTTGTAGTGTTTCTACTTTTTTTTCATCACTTTCATGGTCACCATACAAGCTGATTGCTCATAAGGTGCCTTGTGCTCCTCTGCTTCTGCTAACCTACATAGCCTATGCAAAACACCCACACATATAGGAAAGTCTTACACTCTTAAAAGGAAATACTACAACGAAAATGCCAGTTTATAAGCATTCAGTACTGGGATTATGGACAATAAACTATTTTAGGACATTTTATACAGTTTGTGAACAACATTAAAAACAAGAAAGCAAATTGATATAATGATGTGTGTCTCTCTATAAAGAAGCACTTTCCTGGCTTTACAACTAACGTAAAATAATTTTACATTAAAAAATTATGTGTAGCTAAGTATGTGTTGTGTGCAACTATGGTGTAGCTATAACTGTAGGTATCCAGCTAGTAACCTTAACAGAACCCATTATGTTAGCTTGCTCTAGTAGCATCTTTCATTAGATCATGACTTTACTGCATACTAGCCTGCACTGACCGGCCTGTTGCATATATGTGGTATACAGATTATAATGAACATTTTATTTTTGTGCATTTTTGTGCAATACCCTACATGATCATGACACATGCAGGATATTAGTTTTGCCACAACAAAAGTATAGTCTACCACCATAGCAACCACTGCCATATTTGTAATAGTATCACATAGTTACATTATGGCTGTACATCTGATGCCATATTACAATATTCTCAGAAGACATTGAGCTCTGAGAAATGATGTAATGATAGCAGTATTCAGCTGCACATAGCTAATGTTATGGTTTCAATGCTAACAAAGCTGTGGAAAGTATTAGCTTTTTCAGAATCAATTAACTCATGTACTCTTAATGGATTCACAAAATTCAATCAACACAATGGCTGAGTGAACAGGACAGAACATACATTGCATGGAAATGATATGGACACGAAGAATTTGTTTAATCACAACTCGGTTGTGGGATATTTTTCAGGGTTATAGACTCTGACTCCCTGCACGGGTTTTAACCTCATGCAGGTCCCAGCTAGCACTTCTGATGATGGTATATACATGTATTATACATAAGTGTCATGGAGTTTTGACCACACAGACTCTAGCTGGTAGGGCTGGGCAATAGTGAATTTTTCAATGTCCAAACGATAGTAAGACACTGTTCACGATAGACGTTAGCATATAACGATAGTGAAAATCTACTTATTACCTTCACAGAGATGTGCAAGGAGGGATGTACTTATGGATATGTTTTTGACTAAGAGACTAAATAGCCTTTTTTAGACTGATTTTTGTTTCCAAATATTATTTTTTCAAGTATTTTGCATGAATATTTGCATATTTTGACATTTTAATTACTGTCCGATAGTAATTTTTCAAACGATAGGCGATACACGATAGCGCTACTATCCCGACATTCCGATATGTTCATACTATCCCCCAGCCCTACTAGCTGGTACCTATGTAAGTAGTGCACACATACCCAGTGCTGGTTTTAACAGAGGCTTTGCTTTTAGTGACACACAGTTGATTTCAGTGTACATTAATTTGTATGCTTAATTATAAGCCACTGCTGATGTGATTGAAACATTGCTGCACATTTGAGACAATGTAATAGTTTTATGACTGACATACTGACATCAGCTGCAGCCTTGCAAAATTTCTGACTATAATTTTCTGTTTAACTAGACATTTGAATGATGTTGAAAATAAATTGCTTCCATTTCGGCCTAAAATTAATGCTAATTAAAGTTGAGGTATGATGAAGCCTTGAATGGTTTTTTCTGTATCATTTCTGCATGGATACGGGAAGAAGGGGGGAAAGCTAACTATAGTTTTCCAACACCTCCTACTCTTAGAAATTTTATTGTCAGAACCACACAGTTAAGGCTTAGGGCATGCCAACATGAAATGCCTCAACAGAAAACATTTATATTCCATATCATTGGCAGACTTGCATACATAGAGGAACTCTACTCTGTATTGTACGTATAGTTTGCATTACGATCCATGCCTGTATTGGCTATAGCTGCACAAGAAATATGAGGATATATGTGACCGGATCTGTGAAAAGGGGTCTTATAGCCTTTCTAATTGCATTTACTTGGCAATCCATAACATGACGTGTGTGTACGGTATACCAGCCTGAAATTTGGTAACCTTACACTCCTAAAATAGCACTATTCCTGGACGTAATTTTAAGACAATGGGTTAAACACATGATGAGTTATGACTCATCAAACTTGGAATTTTGGAAAGGCTATAGACCCCTTTTTGCAGATCCGGTCACATATGTTCATACCGTATCTCATAGTCATGAAAGTTAGGAAAATACATTATAAGGATGTTATTCTCATGCTACGTATTAATATGGATTACTAGTTTGAGTAACCACACATGCAGACTTTCTTATGTTTGTTTCAGTAAGACACAGTGAAACATAAAAATTCTGAGTAGCTATCAGTTTCTCAGAAATCCACCTTAGTTGTGTGTGTATAATATTTCATTCAAAACATATAATTCATGCATGCAAACCTTATAAAGCCATCAATTTCTTTGGCCACAATAACATTTAGTGAAATAGCACAACCATCTGACAGTCAACAGTTGACTGCAGATGGTAACTGTGTTTTTAACTTAATGATGCTTTTGATAAATTTATTGAGATTTCTGACAGATTTGTGACCCATCGAGTGATTGTTCTTGACTGATCTATTTTCTGTAAGGTTTCAGGCCACTTGTAGGCACAAGTTCAGTGCCTGCCATCTAGCTATGCATGTCCTGAATAGGTGCAGTGATTTTACAATTTGCTAAATTATAAAGTTGAATTAGGTTTTATATATATTGGCTACATGTATGTCATAAAGCTTGTAACTATCAAACTCAAGGCACATGTTTAGAGATTGACAAATTGTATTAAGTTGTTAACTCTGTTCAATGGAATCTGATCCTACTGCAATTCAACACTAGCTATACATATGGGAAGTTATTCTTTACAACAAACAGGTATTATGCAGGTAGTTACAATCAAATGAAAATAATAGTGCTGAACACATGTAGGAATGCATGTATTCTACACATTGCTGTGTAACTATGGAGTACATATTTACATAGAACTTGTTGGCGTATTGTATGTGGGAATATAGCCCAGCCAATACAAAGTGTATACGATCACTGCCATATCGGGTATGCATTGAAAGGAAGCCACTGCGTCCAAGGTTTGCATGCTATATACACGCTTAGAGTGATGGATGCAATGCTGTTGAGTTATCTTCCTCATAAAAGTATGTAATTCAATTTTAAACGCTCTGGGTTTTCAAGTCCAAAGCACATACTAGTACTACATAGTTCACATGCATCTCATCCAGGAATCAAACACTATTATGTCACAATGGTTTATGTATAGTCACCAAGAGATGCAATGTTGCATATTAGCAGCCAAAATGCAATGTAACACATGCAAAAGTATCATGTGCTGGACCTCATTTACATCATAGGTGTAGCAACCCGGGGGGGGGGGGGGGGGGGGGGGGGGCAAGGGGGCCTGTAGCCCCCCTTGCAATTTTCTGAATGTAGAATCTTATAGAGAATCTTATAACAAGAGAATCTGGCTCTCCCTAACCACCTACTGTCTACAACTTGGCCTATTTGTGCCCCTCCCATTGTATCCATCTCTGATATGTCGTATACCTTAAACCTCCATGCTTTTCAACACTGCAAGGTAATGACCTGGATGGACACCTCCCTTGATCAGCTTTTGGATATGACTATCCCTAGCTTGTCTATGCAGATGTAAAGTTCAGTATATTTACTACTGCATATTTTTATGGCTTCCCCAATACATTTTCTGTTGATTTTATTTGTCAGGTTCTTTAAGCATGATGGATTGATAGTTTTAGTGGCCCAGTATCTAATATTAAATAGTACGAATCAAGCAAATATTGTACCAAGTTTGGTGCTTTTAAAAAGTGAACTTTTTTGCTTATAGCCGCTCTACTAATAAATAAAAATCAGTAAATTACTATGATGCATGATGCAGCAAGCATAATAATGATTTAAACTCAACCTAAGCACAGTTTTTAAATTGTAGCAATGTGTGTACGTACATTGCACCATATGATTTAGTGAGAGTCCATATGTGCATCATACATTGATATGTAGCTAAATTGTCCAATGCTTTCCAATGGCACTGATGTAGCTAGCTTATTACATCCAACTACATACGTAAACCACACTTAACAATGCAACACTTACACGTACAAAATATTTACAAAAGTCTCTGTTTCAAATTTTCTGTTTCCTGAAGCAATGTGCAGTCATTTTGCATGCAGCAAACAAACATCAACTATGAAGTTATATTGAAAGAGATATAGATATATTATCAATACAAAATGAACATTTTAAAATCCAACTATAGCTATATGGAATGCATACAACATCAAAGTAGCATGCAATGGTGTTCCAATGGCATACCAATAAATTACTGCAGCACAAATGTTATAATATAATTTGCATGTTCAGTGGAAATTTTTAATTTTAGACATCCCACAGTGAAATGGCTTTCCACATATCTTTACATTCCTCGGAATGTGAACTACTTGTAGGAAGACTGTCTGCTTTCCACATGCCTACACCATGCAGTTTGTGGTCCTTAGCAAGCTTGTATTTGGGAGTTAGAGACTTGGCGTCATCGTACCATATAACGTTTCCCTTACTCTTGTCAATGCACGTGCTTTTGCATTCAGCTATCCAAGTGTCAGAACCATCATCGTAGGATTTATGGCTGATCACTACAAAAGACCACGTTAGCATTTTACCATCACTAAATATTTTAGTTAGCCATGATCCCTTTGTAGAATCTGCTGACTAAGTTAAGCCAATTGCCAACTGAATCAGTAGATAGTGTGCATGGATGTGTCCAGTCTCGTCCACAGCAAGATAAAAATAGTGTGAGCTATTTCATCTCTTTTGGACAACACGTTTTATGTGACTCTTTTCATAGGACATGCTAACTGGGGACGTTGAAATGCTTGTTGATAGTGTTGAGGTGTTGAATGAGGCCTCACAAAACTTACCATTCTCCACTGCAGATCTTAGTGTACCGATGAGTTGTCTATAAATGTAGAAAGTGTCTCTGTGTGTGCGTGCGTGCGTGCGTGCGTGCGTGCGTGCGTGCGTGCGTGCGTGCGTGCGTGCGTGCGTGCGTGCGTGCGTGCGTGCGTGCGTGCGTGCGTGCGTGCGTGCGTGTGTGTGTAGCAACAAAAAATACACACTACTTCATGTGGTTGCTTATAGGTAGGTCATGAACTGCAGATGGAGTATCGTCCATTACATTTAAGGAAGTCCAGCACGCAAGATATTATTAGACTAAGATCAAAGGTTGCTATGGCTGCAAGGAATTACTTAGAAACTTTACATGGTAAGTACACAAATAGAATCCACGATTCTCTCTTTTAATGTGATTTGATGTTTTCAACTCTACAAATACTAGGTTTTGTGGATATTGAGACACCAACATTGTTCAAGAGAAATCCAGAGGTATTTATATTATATAGCAAGGCCTTGGTTATTTTTAAGACTCAACCAAGCCCTCAATTATCTGAATGCTACATGTGACTGTTCTATTAGACTATTTATCAACAGGCCATTAGTGTATATATGTATGCAGTATTAGAGTAGTTGAACAGTGCCATGTATGTAAATGAACCTTCATTTATCTGAATAGATTTACTTACACCCAATGATTTTGTGGGTGAACTGGTACATAGGTGTTCAGGAGTCAGTGTGATGTTGTTTTTTATTTGATGTATGTAGGGAGCACGTGAATTTATTGTTCCTACAAGATCACCAGGGAAATTTTATGCATTAACGCAAAGTCCACAACAGGTATGCTCATGGCAAATGTTGTATCTGCAACTTGTAAAGAATTTTCCTTAGTTCAAGCTTAGAGGTACTTAGAGATAATGAGTTACTCTCTAGAATTCCTATGGATATAATTACATGAAAATAACAAGGAGAAAACATCCTGACCACCTGGTAGACTCCTGTAAGCGTTCGAGCATAAATCGGATGGCTGCAGGTTCGAGGCTACCTAGGTCCAGTCATGGATTATTTCTCCTTTCTCCAACTTTTCAAACACACCTTAAGTAGTTAAAGTCTAAGTAGCTAAAGTCTTTGAGCAGGCTGTAGGACCAGGTGTCCTACAGACCTTCAGCACTTGTGCTGTAAAGCATTAATAAATAAATTTAAAAAAAATAAATAAAAAAGCAACTGTTAATGGTGGGAGGTTTTGATAGGTATGTATCATGTTCGTGTGATGGTTGGACCATATGAATGTTAAAGGTACTACCAGTTTGCTAGATGCTACAGAGATGAAGACATGAAATCTGACAGACAACCAGAGTTTACTCAAGTATGTGTATATAGCCTGGAAGGTACTTACGTCTTGTTTATGGTAGATAGACTTGGAAATGGCCTTTGTTACTCAAGAAGACATCATAGCACTGACTGAGGGACTGGTAACTCATATTTTTGCTAATGCACTTCCAACTCATCCTCAACCGAAAATTCCTTTTCCGCGTCTGACCCATGCCAAAGCCATGGAAACGGTCAGTACATAAACAAACACAGTGTATGATGTAATGTTGTGTTTCTTGTGTTCACACTCATAGTATGATTCTGATAAGCCTAAGATTGGTGAAGAAGAGTTTAATTTCCTTTGGGTGGTTGATTTTCCTCTTTTCACCAGATGTCCTTCAACTGGTAAGAAAGTTTGTCTCATGAAAACACAAGATGGGCTGTTACTATTGTTGACATACACAGGTATGTTAGAGTCATCACATCATCCATTTACAGCTCCACAACCTGATGATGTAACACTTGTTTCTACCAATCCTGAAAAAGTATGTGCTTGTAAGTATGGGCTTTTTTGTGAGCAAGCATAATATTAAACTGTGGTCTAAAGTATTCTCTCTGTGTGTGTTGTGTGATAATGCTTGTAATCTTCACAATGGATCTTATCCGCAATGACGTCAGACACATAAAAATGGCTGCAATAGTAGTAGGACTTTCATAAAATTTGTACAGGCGACTATGGGAGGAAAATTTTTGAACGATGATATCTCAGCCAATATGAAAGATATTGAGCTCTAACCTGCAGGTATGGTTATAAGGTACGTAACTGAATGACTAGTGTTAATTTGAAAAATCACTTCTATGTATATATTGTGATGTCTTATAGCCATACCTGAGGGTTAGAGCTTGATATCTTCTTTCTCGGCTAAGATATGATCATTAAAAAATTTTCCTCCCATAGTCGTCCATACAAATTTTACAAAAGTCCCACAACTATCACCACCATTTTATGGCTGTGACGTCACTGCGGATAAGGTCCATTGGTATGCCACTTGGTATGGCTGAAACATAAGGTGACTGCTACAAGTATTTGACTACCTTATTGGAGTATCATTTATGTGGCACTAAATCCTGTTCAGGGTCTTTTTAAACCAATGAAATTGTCTTGGTTTTCTCAGTGATAAGCACATTTGAAGTAATTACCAGCTTGCCGTGTTGCCTATATAGTAAAATTGTTCTCTGAAAGTATTTTGTCAAGTGTAGTGTCTAAATTTTAAAAAAAAATGTTTCTAGGTCTTTAGGGCTTTAAAATTACTAGTATGAAAAAAAAAAACTTTGTGTGTTTAAGCCACTTGATCTTACGATTCAATCTGAGCATCTCAACATCAAAGCAGTATAGAACCAATCTGACAGCTTCAAGTTTATACCAAGTAGTAACAAATCAAGTCCATTAGGCGAGTAAATGATCGAGCTACACTGCTAGAATAGGCTCATAGACAGCTTTAGGTAAGAAAACAATGACAAAATCTTGTGTCTAAATGTGATTAGAAGGCCTCACTATACTTTTAATTACATCCTCAATGGTGCCAACCTGGCCAATTGTCTCTACAAATAGCGGGTTTATCATATTCTTGAGACTCTATTTTCAGTGAAAATGGCCACCGATTGTTTATCACTAAAGGCCATTAGCAACTGATAAGGCTGTATCACCCCTAAAGCACTTGCCAAGATAGCAGGTTGTCCTAGTCACCACCTACTGTGGGGCTTGTGTTCAACAAAGTTTCAATGTCAAGTTAGTAAGATAATATTGATAAACAACAACCAATGTATTCTCCTTTCCGTAATACAACTATTTGTGAAGGATAAGTTATCATAAAACCATACAATGAAACAAACTGAGTAGTTCACACAATGAAACAAACTGAGTAGTTCACTTTGTAGTTTCACAACTGTTGGCTGTCATAGTTCAATGTACATAGCGTAAGGGACCATAAGTGGTGCACCTTTTGCGTCACTGCTCATAACATTACTGTATGACTGCATGGTGACTTCAATTGGTACATGTAATTAGTGCCTCGAGGGCTACCCAGTGGTACTACTGCCCAATGAGACGTGTGTGTTTTTTAATAGCTGCTATGATGAATCATTTCGTACAATGCTTTAGATGCATGCTACACTTCACATTGTACATAGCCACTGTATTGTTCTGAAAAGCAATAAAAATAGCAATGAAAATGCATCGGTATTATTTGTATATTGGCATGTTTCTCATAAAGAAGCAGCCATGTCATGTGGACTAACAACTTGCATTAAAAATCTTTTTTACTGACTATATCCGTTATGTATGGGTATTCTGTAGCCTTAATACAACTCATTGTGTTGGCTTCTATCTTCCTTCATTAGACTGTAACTTTACTGGTTTTCTGACCATGCGTGACCATTTCTGTCTTATTCACTCATCCATTGTGTTGATTGAGTTTTATGAAGCCATCAAGAGTGCATATGTGGTGATTCTGAAATACTTGTGTCCACATTGAAACTAAACAGTACAGCTGAACAGATTATTTAGTGAGATCTTGCTAGAATTGCAATCATTTTGTGTTGTTGTTCTGATATGAAATCACATTATATTCACTTGCATCTTAATATCTTTAATAAAATTTCAATCTACCGTGAGCATTGCTGTCTTATACACCCAACCAAATGCATTGTATAAGTCTTGTGAAACCATTGGGAGAAGTGTTTAAGAACACAGCCTTGTTAAAAGTAGTTAACAGTAAATAATTCTCACTATAGAGATCTGTTACTAGGTTGTGTATGTTAATAAGCTATTGTTTGTACATAGCTTGTGTGTCACTACTCTAGGTTAGAGGCCTTCACTATGATTTTGTGTGCAATGGAGTTGAGCTTGGTGGTGGCTCCATTAGGATACATGATGCTGCACTACAAGAATACATTTTATCCAATATATTAAAGGTATAGTGTGATATCTTATAGACCAATATAAGGGGAATGTGCTAGGTAGCTGATCAGGATATAGTGTCATTTTTGTTGGCATTGTCACATTCTGTATGTGGGATGTTGAAGTATCATGTAAACACAAATGTAGCTTAGCTTCAAGTATGAATTCTTGGTATTTCATTGCAATACATGATGTAATGCAGTAGTCAGTATAATCTTTCTTACATGATTTGCCAATACTGTATAGCCGGAAAGTTTGGCAAATTTGGTGAGTGGACGATGTTTCGCCAAACTAAAATCTGCCAACTTGTTTGTCCAATACAAATCTATATTAGTTCAACAAATTTGCCAAATTTTGTTCTAGCCAAAATCCTATCACGGCAAATTCACCAAAGTTTCCGGCTATACAGTATGACAGACTAACATGTAACATGTTGCCCATTGGAACCAGTTTACAACTGCACATACGTACACAATGCTTTTTAAAGCTTATTTTGACAGGTCATAATGTCAGACTATCTTTTATTTTGTGGCTTTTGGGTCAATAAATGACAGATGACAGGCTGTTATATTTTGAGCTCTGGTAATGTAATTCCATGAATTTGATTTGTACGTGCTAAATGTGCTACATGTAAGGAAATACGTATCATCTCGACCTCCCTTGTTGTCACACCCACCGTAGTAAAGGAAACTAAGTGTCATGATAACATAGTTGTAACTTTACAGGTTAAGGACATTGGAGTGTTTTCCCATCTACTTAAAGGACTAAGAATGGGATGTCCACCTCATGGTGGCATTGCTCTAGGTAAATGTAAACTTAAGTAGTTGTAGTATTTAGCTCACTTGATTCTTAATTGGTACATAGACTGGTGTTCAGGAATTGGTCACAAAAACCATTCCAATTTATAACATCATACTTTCTCTATCACTACTTGTCATTACATTACAGCTCAAGTAAATTGTTACCCTTTCCACTTCTGATACTCACAGATTCTTTCAAATGTGGTTTATAGCCACAATCACCCTGGTGTTACTCCTACATCCAGCTGCTATCTTAAAACAGTAAATGATGTCATAAAATGCAACCCACTGAGTAGTACAATATGTAATTTTCTGAAACTTCTTTTTATAACTTAGCTATTTGTTGCCCACCAATGGGCTATATTATTAAAGTTTCGGCCTTCTCTGGTGAACTTTATAACAATAGACAACAGCAAAAGCAAAGCAATTGATTTGTACAATGAATATACAGGAAAAAATTACAAGTGCTTTTTAAATTGGTTGTAAATCATGAAGGCAACAAGCTGTGGATGGGACTTGTCTCATTATGTTCACCACGACTAGGGAAATTCAGCAAAGTACAGCAGTTTGCGTACATACACCCTTGCTTTCAAGGAAGAAGACTGTATAAGCTTAGAAATGGCGATATAAATGTTATATTTTACGGCAATGTAAACAAACACATATAACTCATAATTGCTTAATGGCACTAAAATGAAACAAAGATATTATAATTCTTGTGAAGAGATGAATCCATTGATAACGTGTCTTGTCTCAAAAACACATTTATACAAGTAAAAAACTAGGAATTTTAAGTTGATCGTAGAAGTATGCAAACAAGAGAGATCACTTACACTGCAGATGAACATTTAATCCCTACTTTAGTCTATACCTATGACTGTCTTAGGGATTAAATGTTCACTAGTATATCTGCAAGTGTCGGCGACCTCTCTTGATTCCCTACTTTATTTGCTATGATCCCTAATCGAACTTAAAAATCCTAATTTTTCCTTATACTTATTTGTTTACTTTTTTTGTTTGTAACATTGTTATGACTGGTGAACCTGCGCATACCGCATCAAAAGAAAGAATAATGCCAGAGTTAATGTTTTCGTCTGAACATGCACTCCAAGTATCAATTACTGACTTGAAAGGGAAGTAGCTAGTCCCCTTCATTTTCAGCTATGTTCAGCCCTTTACACAACACTACAATTGAAGAACAGTAGGAGAAGCACCTCTGCAATCAATCCAGTCATCATGAAAAATACGGATGATTTATGCACCCCAACTATCAATTACTGACTCTTTTTTTAATTTCATAGGTATTGATTGAAAGCATTTAGGGTTGTACTGAAGGCACTTTCAGGCTTGGTTATGCCTGCCAAGGTACCACCAGGATGGTATTGAAGGTGATATTTTTGACCAGAAAAACCCAAACCTCCAGATCCCTAATATATAGTACTACCACACTGTAGTTGTGTTTTCACTCAGCAGGTCACAAATATGGATTGGTATTGGCTATTTATAACATACAAACACAAATCAATGCAATACTGATGCTGTATTAATCTATATGTAACACTTTCACACCTCAGATCAAAGGAACCAACCACGCTACATTTCGTATGTAGCCCAGCCGGGCCCAGCTAGCCAGGCTACATACAAAATGTAGCTGGGCTACAACTGGGCACTGATTATATAGCTAGACGTAGATGCCGAAATCAATTGTGGGGATGGAATAATACTCACGTGATTAGGATACATGACTTGGATTTCGCCATGAAAACCATACAGACGGAGAGCGTTTTGTTATCCTTGCCATCCTACGAGTTGAAAAACGTTGGGCTAAGGTGAAAACTAGTGCTATAGCTTATTCATTCAATCATTTCCGCATGTTTTCGAATATGGACACACCCCCATCACGAAGCTACCACTCTGCACGGAGTAACTACTCTACAAGCAAGCTTACCTGTCTAGGCCTTTAGTGAACTATGTAGTTTTCACATAAACGATTAAATAGCACTGATTAAAACATTAAACTCACATAATGGAAATTCTCCGTGATATTTCTAGGATATGTCCGTTTATCATACCCGAACATAACCAGAATGTAGTAGCTGCTGACCCATAATCGAAAATTTTAGGTATGCATATATAATAGATCCAGTGGCTGCACTCGTATTGGCTTGGGTGATTGATCGCCCTGTACAGACTATCACCCTAATGAGTGTTACGTATTAGCTGTAACACGAGAATTTGGGCTTTGCCTGATATGTATGCCCTCTGCCCTCAGGCAGTTGGGCATACATATCAGGCAAAGCCCTCATGCCCATGTTACAACTATTGCATACGCCATAAACCCACCTAACTTCAAAGGCAAATTTGAAGGTACATATCTTATAAGCCCTGGCTGACCATGGTACATTTAGCATGGCTGGCTATGCTACATTTTAAATGTACCATGGCCTTGATGTGGGAGCAGTACCACCAATTTCTTTTTATGAAAACTCAAGCCAAAATAGACTGTGGGAATTTATTATTGGCCACATGATGAAAGCCATGCATCCAATTTTGGATCCTACAGCACTCAGACAAAAGTGATTTTATATGTATCAATTTTTTCCTTGTGCAGGTTTTGATAGGTTGATTGCTATACTGAGTGGAGGGATACCGTTGACTGACACCATTGCTTTTCCGAAGGCAGCTCATGGGAATGACTTAATGTGTAAAGCTCCGTCAACTCTTCCACAAGATGTACTGGACATGTATCATATCCATGTAAAGAATGAAGATAGTTAGTGATTATGAGTATGTTAAATTATGGTAATGTATAATCAAATCAAAAAACAAATTGCAGAACCTACCTGTATAAAAAGGTCACCTCTCTATAAAGGCCAACTATAAATTCCATGAATGATAAGTTTACACACTAATTCACCTGTCTAATGCATACAGTCACCTACACATTAAGGCCAAGAAATTTAGGTCCGAGAGTGATTGGTTTAGACAGGTTCCACTGTATATAGAAAAGAGTTTCTACATACAACGTGGTACAGTAAAACAACAGGAAACTTGCATTGGTTCGTCAGAAGTGGATAAGGAAGAACAAAAGTACACATAACCACAACCAGACATCATAATAAGTTTTTTTATTTTTTATTATTCCACTAGGAATATACCAGTGCTGTGCATGGTCTTAATTCATTTAAGGAATGTATAACCTTCATAATTTGAGGAATTGTAAAACAATGGGCTGAACTTGCTAAGTGAATGGCTGATGTGAGTACTGTATAGTAGGGACCCGGTGTGGCCCATGGAAAAACATCCCCCAAAAACCAGCCTCACTTTTTCCTGACAACGATGAGGCAGTATTGGTTAGGTAAAATTAAGCCCAAACAAGTTTATCAATGTGCTTATGGTCCCTACTCTAGTTGAAAATTCCATTTTTGTGTACTTGTACGTAATTTAACTATAAAATTTACAAGAAGTAGTACTTCACAAAATCAGAAGATTGCAGTAGTGGCAAAGGGTGCTACAGTATGTTAATATCAAGCTTAAAGAAGACGGATTGTTTTTTTTGTTTTTGTTTTTTTTTTTTGTTTTTTTTTTGGAAGATAAACATTTTGGCTTAATACATAGATGATTAAGAACAGATAAAACATGTAATAGCATAGTACACTATACTTTCCCTTTTTTGTAATGGAGCCAAACTGCACCTTCTGCATGGCACATGCCTGCATGGTCTTATTGTCTTTAATGCCTCAGCTCTACATGTATTTACACAACTATGACATGTATTGGTCCATTGGATAAGACTATACATTAGCCATCATGTATTATAAGTAAATGGTGGTACCATGTATAAACAGCATAACATACACTATTCTTTGCTTTACGTATTTTATATTTATATTCTTGCTATGGTGTTCATGTAAAAAGCTTTTTGATTTCAGTTAATCGTTTTGCTTCTCGGATTCCAGTCAAATAAGCACCATGAACTGTAGAGTAGTACTCTTCAGTGGTTGCTTCTCCAGCAAACAGTACCTGATTGTTGTTTAGTGGCTCTCTCAATTTTGTTATATTAGCCGATGTGTTTACATCAGCAAGGTGTACAGTGTAACAACCATTGAATAAAGGATCTGACTGCCATTTGTGCATGTGAACATCCACTATGTTGGGAATATGATGTTTGAATGCTTTGTTGAGAATGTAAGTAAATGCTTCTATAATCTCTTCCTTGCTGGCCTGCTCAACACAAGCCACAGCACTTCCAGTTACCCACGACTCATACAGATTGGAGTTTTGAATCCTTTCCAGCAGGAACAGTTCAGTTGCCCAAGGAAATTTCTTGTTTATTACTGGATCATGTTTGTCATCTGGGCGCCACAGGATCATTAGTGGAATTAGTTTGTATTTACTGGTGACCTCCTGGTCAAACTGCAGTACTATTTTTCCAACTTGGGCAAAGCCAATACTTCGAATGGCTATTTGTTTCTCAGCAGGTAATGCAGGTATGAACAATAATTGTTTGTTTGGTGATAGGTTTTCATACAGACAACGTTTCTTTAGCACACCAAGTGGAACAGTGACAATTACATGATCAGCTTCATACTGACATCCATTTTTACATGTGATCAATGCAGAACTGTTTTCTGTATTAATGCTTAACACCTCTGAGTTGTAGTGGATACAATCAGGTAGAGTGTCCACCAGTTTTTGTATCAAGTAGCCATAAGAGTAGATGTTTTCGAATCTAGCCTCACGATCTCCAGGCAAGTTACGGTAGCTTCCATTGATGCCAATACCTCTGCAATGATCTCCACCTTCAGATATTGTCAGCCAGTTGACAAATGTATAAAACATGCTCTTCACATAAGGGGGAGTCTTCAAAGCATTACCAGAGAAACATTTTGTGAATTCAGCATCCAAGTAGCTATACAAGTCATTGTACATACTAGCCCAGGTGGAAGAGTTATTGGTTCCTTCAATATCATCAGCTAAATTAGAGAACATGTTCCAATATTTCATTACAGTTTCACTGGATATTGTCTCCCCATTAGTCAGAACAGCAGAAAGAGTTGATTTTTCCCACATCTCAGGATTTTCTCGTCCGTATCATCGGATATCATGCCATTTTTATTTTTTTTTTTTTATTTTAACTGCTTTTTAATGCAGGCAAGGCCTGCATTAATGGTCTGTGGGCAACTGGTGTCCACAGCCAGAAAAAGTATACGTACAACTTACAATTACAATTGAATGTATAAAATTACAATCAAATTAAGTTAGCTGGCTAAGGTTATTACATACATTTACATTTGGTATATAGTTGAACTATCCTATAATTTTAAAACTTACATGTGTATTTAATAATAAACTTACTTATATAGCTAAGTACTTATTTTAAGAGAGAGCAAGAAGAAGAAAAAAAAAAAAAAAAGATTAATTACTGCTGAAGTTTGGTGGGCGAGGAGACTTGGAGCAGGTACTACAAGGGCAAACAAAGTGCATACTGTGGGGATTGTCAGAGTTAAAATTGTTTATAAAATGCTGCCAGAAGATCTTGAGTAACTGTGATTTAATGGTGGGAAAAGGTTGATTTAAGTCAAGTACTGGTAGACTGTTGTAGGTTCTTGGTAATCTGTTAAAGTAGAAGTTACTTTGTTTGTTGGTTGATGTAAAATTGTGTTGAAGCTTGTTACTGGTGGAGGATCTGGTAGGATTGCGGCAAAAGTGGACATAGTTACTGATATTGAAATGATTAGATGGATGCTGGATTGATTTTACGAAGAAGAGTATGTCATAAAGATCATAGGTGTACATCAGTGGTAGTATGTTAAGTTTGATAAGACGTGTTTTGTAATCGGTTACATAGTCATTAAGAATAAATTTGGTTGCCCGGCGTTGGATTCTTTCTAAAGCAGAGATGTCGCAAATAAGGTAGGGGTGCCATAAAGGAGAACAGTAAAGTAATTGTGATCGAACTAATGCTAAATATAAAGTTTTCTTGGTTGGAATGTCAACTGAGTGGCTGAAGGTACGTCTCAGTAGTCCAAGGGTTCTATAGGCTTTAGCTGATATATGGTTATAATGATTTTTCCAAGATAAATCAGTTGATAAAATGACACCGAGGTCACGGTGAGTACTACTAGTTTTGATTATAGTGTCGTCTATGAAGTAGGATGTAGGGAATTTTGTATTAAATGATAGATGTATAAACTTGCTGGTATTAAAAAAATTGGTTCCAATCTCTAGACCAGTTTGCCATTGAATCAAGGTCTTGTTGAAGTTGTATGGAGTCTAGATGTTCAAGAATTTGTTTATAGCATTTTGTGTCGTCTGCAAAGGAGAGAGCATTAGAGGAACGGACAGATAAAAATAAGTCATTGATGTAGATAAGAAATAAAAGTGGTCCTAGAATACTCCCTTGAGGCACACCTGATAGGACTGGTAAGAAAGTGGAATATGTACCATTAAGGCGAACGCATTGCTGTCTGTTGTTGAGGTAAGATCTAAACCACCACCAAAGATTACCAGTGATACCGATTTTCCAGAGTTTTAAAAGTAATTCATTGTGGGGAACTCTGTCAAATGCTTTTGCAAAGTCTAAGTATATTACATCTGTTTGAATTTTACAGTGTTCATGAATACTGTTTAAAAATATGAGAAGTTGTTGTAAAGTTGAACAGCCTTTCATAAATCCGAATTGACACATAGAGATGACATTGGAAATGGAGGCTATAACTTTGTTGTATATTAATCGTTCAAGTACTTTTGATGCAACACAAAGCAGAGATATAGGTCTGTAGTTGGTGGCACTGTTTTTGTCACCAGATTTAAAGATAGGAGTAATACAGTGAATTTGCCATTCAGAAGGTAGTGAGTAGTAGTGGATAGCATATGAAAACAAATAGTGTAGAGGTTTGACTAGAACAGATGTACAGTGTTTTAGAATTGCTGGACTGATTCCATCGATACCAGTTGCCTTGCCATAGTATTTGGCTAGCTGGTAGATAGCGTTGTGCTCTCCAGCGCCATGAATGAATGTGGCTCCGAATTCTACCGGAGTATTGTCTATGTTTCCAGTGAACATTCGCCCACCAGCTCTGTTTGAAGCCTCTAGAATGACAACATCGAAAAGATCATGTTTGTAAAGCTCCCTCGCAGCAGCTATACCAGCTATTCCAGCACCAACAACGATTACTTTCTTCTTTAATTCAATTCTGCTACTCATGACCGCCTGATAACGGTAAGCGTAGCTTATAAATGTTTAAAAGATCAGCTACATGCATGCCGTATTTTATATTGAATCTCATTGCCGGGAAGTCGGATGTGACACAACACGCTAGCTACACTGAGCCCATGCGCTACCGGTAGCCTTGAGCAAAAGCTTAACGGAAGTAAAGTGACTTATTTACTAACACTGCTTGAAGTTTCTTAGTTTACTAGAGTGGTATATCCCCAGTATATGGAACAGTTAATTGTTTGGAATTTTAGTAGCTTTTCAGTAAACCTGCATTCACTGATGTTTACTGAGAGTTTAAAACTTAGTAAAACAATTATGTTCCATATACTTAAAGTTACTGACATTTTACTATCAGTATAACTGGGCACAACTACAGTAAAGCAGCTTTACAAATTAGTAAACTAAGAACCTTCAAGCAGTGTAAACAATTACATACGTACACCACATTTTCAATTTTTCTTGGAATGACATGCATGCAAAGGCAGATGCAGCCGGTCTACCGCGGCATGCGGCTCGTGATGCCAACTTGGCGCCCCAGCCGCCGTTACTACACAGCAAAACTACAGTTCCAGCTCCTCCCACATTCTATAGTTTTAGCTACACTGATAGATCTTTTTATGATCAGTGTGCCATCAGCATACCGTGCAGCCTATTCAGTGGTTATAATCCATGTAGCTATACTCTCCAAGACATGCATGCATCATGCATATAGTGCACCAGTTGAAAGTCTATAGTTGTGTCATAGAGCTATAGCTAACTAACTCAACCAAAAAAATGAGTAAACAAGCAGTTTATGTCCAATTTAAACACATAATGCAAGAAACTGCATGCAAGAGACTGTAGGGTCGAGTTCCTTCATAGTCAGTTTTAGTAATAATTATACCTTATAGCTATATAGCTCTGGTCATATTGATCATGTTATAGGAACCACGTGCACAGCAGACAAACTCATGGAATGTATAGCTAAATTCAGGACTGTGTTAAATGTAACTTGCACACTGAAAACTCTAAAATCTGTTTCTTATTTTAGTATTGTAGACTGATACCTGTGACAAGTTTCAGTATATAACTGCTTGTTACTGCAACTGTATATACACTGTAAATTCAGAAGTATGAAGTTCGTACTAATGGTATGCTCACTTAGTATGGTACTGAAGTATGTACATCATACTAAGTGCATGACCATAGGTAGCATACCATTAGTATGAACTTCATACTCTGAATTTACAGTGTTCACAGTTTCTTAGTGTGATATATAGATACAACGGTTAGTAAAGCATTTGCTACCAAACTGTTAATTGTCTTCTTGCGTGCATTTCGTTTATATTTTTCAGTTTTACATAGTCACATAGTATATAGATAATTTGTGTTAAACATGTAAGGACAGCTTTGTTCCTGTACACACTAAAAACAAGTGTACTATAACACGTCGCCAGTTTTAGCACACTACACATGTGCTCATATAGGTATTATAGTATACAAATTAGGCCATTGTGCACAAAATTTGTTGATTTAGCACACTATATGGGCTAAATTATAGCATGAACAAAGTAATGGAGTAGCATGCACACGTGCTACAACTGCATGGAAACATTTTAGCATATTGTTTTAGCACACCTGTTTTTACTGTCAACATGCAGCCAGACATTAGTTTTGTGTCATTAACTTTGCAATTGACCCTTTAATATCCTCTGTGTGTTCCCTGACACAGGATATTAGTTTTACCACAACACTGAAAAAAGATTACTTTGTAACCACATGCCACTACATGCCACATTGGTTTATATAACGTCACCAAATATTTACATAGATATACACACATTACAATTATGACATCACGCTGCATCATGTATATGCCATGCATTACATTATCATTCTCTTATATAGTTAACTCTGAGAAATGATAACTATATATATATACACTGTTCCATTTGCAAAGCAGTACATATTTCACTATACATAAGGACCACATACTGTAGGCTGGTATTTTATACATATATTAGAGATGGTCTCACAAAACATTTACTGAATGTAATAATGTACTTTGCAGTGTTTTTTTCATGACTTTGATGTTCACCATTCAAGATGAAACATCTCATTGCTCCTAAGGTGCCTTGTGGCACTTATGGGCTCCTCTGCTTCTGCTAACCTACAAAACCGGACCTATGCACGAGTGCTTTGGTTTGTAAAACACCAGAACAACAGAATAGGAAAGTCTTTTACTTTTAAATGGAAATACCATGATCATTACCATGTATATCTCTATTCATGCATGTACACAACAAAAATCTCAGTTTAAGCATTCAGTACTGGGATTATGGACCATAAACCATTTTATACAGTTTTGTTAACAACATCTAAAATGCAGGAAGCAAACTGCATTACTGAAGTAAAAAAAAAGAAGCACTTTCCTAGCTTTACAACTTATGTATATGATTGTACATGCATGTAGCTACATACATGTGTTGTGTGCAGCTACAGTATAATTAAAGGTATCCAACTAGTAACCTTAACAAAACCCATACATTATGTTAATTGCTTGCTCTTCCTTCATTGGACCATCACTTTAATGAATTTCTGTCTTGTTCACTCAACCATTGTGTTGATTGAATTTTGTGAATCCATCAAGACTCAAGAGTACATGAGTTGAGTCTTCAAATTCCTCAACTCTGTCAACATTGAAACTAAAACAATATACATGCAGATGAATATTGCTATCATTACATCATTTCTCAGAGCTCAACGTTTCTGAGAATATTGTTAATATGGCATCAGATGTAGCTATATGTCAAATATGTGATACTAAATATGGTAGTAGTTGCTATGGTGGTAGACTATTCTTTTGTTGTGGCAAAACTAATTTCCTGCATGTGTCAGGGAGTCAAATGTATTGATAATTGGGAAGTCATTTGTGCTTAATGTCACAAAATTAAGTAAGTTGTAAAAAAGTCTGTCTTCTGCTTTTTTACCTCTTATAACCCTTAAAACATACACAAGTAAATAACTGGTTAGTTTTACTCTTAATGGATTCACAAAATTTAATTCGCAACACAATTGCTGAGTGAACAGGACAGAACAGACATTGCATGGAAATGACATGGACACGTTTAATCACAACTCGGTTGTGGGATATTTTTCAGGGTTAGACTCTGACTCCCTGCACAGATTTTAACCTCATGCAGGTCCCAGCCATAGCACTTCTGATGATGGTATATACATGTATTATACATAAGTGTCATGGAGTTTTGACCACACAGATTCTAGCTGGTACCTAAGTGGTGCACACATACCCAGTGCTGGTTTTAACAGAGGCTTTGCTTTTAGGAATAACGTGACACACAGTTGACTTCAGTGTACATTAATTTGTATGCTTAATTATAAGCCACTGCTGATGTGATTGAAACATTGCTGCACATTTGAGACAATGTAAACATTTTATGACTGACATACTGACATCAGCTGCAGCCTTGAAAAATTTCTGACAATAATTTTCTGTTTACTAGACATTTGCATGATGTTAAAGATAAATTGCTTCCATTTCGGACTATAAATTAATCCTAATTAATGCTAATTAAAATTGAGGTGTGATGAAGCCTTGAATGGTTTTTACTGTATCATTTCTGCATGGATAAGAGAAGTAGGGAGAAGGCCAGCTATAGTTTTCCAACACCTCCTACTCTCAGAAATTTTATTGTCAGAACCACACAGTTAAGGCTTAGGGCATGCATGCCAACATCAAATGTCTCAACAGAAAACATTTATATTCCATATCATTGGCAGACTTGCATACATAGAGGAACTCTACTCTGTATTGTACGTATAGTTTGCATTATTGATCCATGCCTGTATTAGCTATAGCTGCACAAGAAGTATGAGGATATACCTGTATGTGACCGGATCTGTGAAAAGGGGTCTTATAGCCTTTTCCAATTGCATGTACTTGGCAATCCATAACGTGACATGTGTGTATGGTACCAGCCTGAAATTTGGTCACCTACCACTCCTAACATAGCACTATTCTGGGGTGTAATGTTAAGACAATGGCTTAAACACATGATGTGTTATGACTCGTCAAACATGAAATTTGGAAAGGCTATGAGACTCCTTTTCGCAGATCCAGTCACATATGTTCATACCGTATCTCATAGTCATGAAAGTTAGGAAAATACATTATAAGGATGTTATTCTCATGCTACGTATTAATATGGATTACTAGTTTGAGTAAACACACATGCAGACTTTCTTATGTTTGTTTCAGTAAGACACACTGAAACATAAAAATTCTGAGTAGCTATCAGTTTCTCAGAAATCCACCTTAGTTGTGTGTGTATAATATTTCATTCAAAACATATAATTCATGCATGCAAACCTTATAAAGCCATCAATTTCTTTGGCCACAATAACATTAAGTGAAATAGCACAACCATCTGACAGTCAACATTTGACTGCAGATGGTAACTGTGTTTTTAGCCTATATTAATTTAATGATGCTTTTGATAGATTTATTGAGATTTCTGACAGATTTGTGACCCACTGAGTGATTGTTCTTGCATGATCATGACTGATCTATTCTCTGTAAGGTTTCAGGCCACTTGTAGGCACAGGTTTAGTGTTTGCCATCTAGCTATGTCCTGAATAGGTGCAGTGATTTTAAAATTTGCTAAATTGTGAAGTTGAATTAGGTATAGCCCTATATATTAGCTACATGTATGTCATAAAGCTTGTAACTATCACACTCAAGGCACATGTTTAGAGATTGACAAATTGTATTAAGTTGTCAACTCTGTTCAATGGAATCTGATCCTACTGCAATTCAACACTAGCTATACATATGGGAAGTTATTCTTTACAACAAACAGGCATTGTGTAGGTAGTTACAATCAAATGAAAATGTTAGTACTGAACACATGTAGGAATGTAGCTACATATGTACTCTACACATTGCAGTATATCGTATATGGTGTAATATTTACATGGAGCTTGTTGGCATATTGTATGTGGGAATATAGCCCAGCCAATACAAAGTGTATATGATCACTGACTGCCATATAGATTGTACAGTATCGGGTACTCATTGAAAGGAAGCCACTGAGTCCAACGTTTGTGTGCTGTATACACGCTTACAGTGATGGATGCAACGCTGTTGAGTCATCTTCCTCATAAAATTATGTAGTTCAATTTAAACCCTCTGGACTTTCAAGTTCAAAACACGTACTAGTACTACATATATAGTTCACATACATCTCATCCAGGAATCAAACACTATTATGTCACAATGGTTTATGTATTGTCACCAAAAGATGCAGTGTTGCATATTAGCAGCCACAATGCAATGCAACACATGCAAAAGTATCATGTGCTGGACCTCATTGACAACAGTGTAATACTGTAACAGCAAAACTGGCCTTGAAGGCTTTGTATAATATATACTGTCAAGGAAATGTGCAAATTTCATGAACACCAGAAATGTACAGAAACATGGAATTTCTGTACATTTATTGGGGATTTCCAAATACCTGAAATGCAGCTTTTCTTCCTGTGAAAGCTACTACACACCCATATACCTTAACTACCAAGGCTAAAGCCATCTGTCACAGTGTCAAAAATTGAAGACTGTGGGGGTTGTTTAAATATAAAGTTCAGTGGTTCAAGAAGCTCTATCTACATCAATGCAAATGGTTAGTATAGCCTTCTCCATCGTCTCCTGATTGCAAGGCATACTGTATGGAAAGGATTCATATCTAGAACGGAAAGTTATTGAAGTGCTGCATGAAATTCTACATCAGTTGCAGCAAATAAGAGCCAAAAACTGTCACTATGCAAAGATAAACACATTCATGCTGTATCTAGCTAGCCATATGCTTGAAGAAGTTCAGCATTGCTCTTTGTCTCTCTTGTCTTGGTCTCCTCTAACTATTGGTGCTTCTACAGTGGCGATCAGCTCAATAGGATCTTTGAATCCAATATTGTACCATCTCTTATTATAACCTCCTTTGCAAACAATCATCTGCAATTGCAACGTATTCAGCTCATGAGTTGAGTTAGTGAAGACACTTGCAAACTGTAGAAAAACTACTTACTACACCATGTGGTCAGATGGATGCATGGAATTTGTGTAGCATCTAGTGGATCCTTGCATGCATGTGGAGTATAAGCTATGATGGTAATGAGAAGAATTTCACATGACCATCTGCTTTTAATCTGTTTTGTTTTGCTACCTGTCAGAGGGAATTTGCATAGTTATGTGGCAAGATATCAACTGATTTTACCACTCTTACAGTTTTTTTAAGGACTCTGCCCAGCCTGCACGAGTTACTTTGTGGTGGTTACTCCAGCTACTTGTGATCATGCCCAACTCCTGCAAATCTATTCGTTGTTTTCACCGTGTTTATCAATTTTAAAATTTCAGTAGTCTATAGACCTAGCTATAGCTACGTACATGCAGTACAGCCATGCTACATTCATTGTATATGCCTCTGGCACACATTTTGAAAGTGTGAATTAATATTTATTTATTTATTTTAATTATACTGGACAGCCAGTAATTACTGATGTGTCCAAGGGGACCAGCCCCAAGAAAAATCAAATACACACGTACATGGTTAGCTAACTATTTACATACATGTAGTTACATTCACTACAAATAAATCGACTGATTCCAACTCAAGTAAATGGTGGGGTAAATGATTCCATTCATCAATTTTTCTTGGGAAATAACTAAATTTGTACGGATTAGTGTTTATAAATGGTATTGAGAAGTGTAAATGATGATAAGATCTAGTTGATTGCACTAAAGTTTCTTGATTATAAATGAACCAGGATTTTTAATCCTGATGTATGATTAACTGCCTTAAAAAATAATTTAAGCCTTGATGTTTTCCTTCTCTATGCAAGTGACTACCACTGAAGATCCTCTAAAGTAGAAGAAATGCTGTTTCCACTTCGCCAGTCATAATTTGATGTGACCCATCGTGCTGCTCTTCTTTGTACCATTTCTAAAGCATTTATATCTTTGTCATAGTAAGGGTCCCACACACACGATGCATACTCCAGCATAGGTCTTACAAGATGGGTATATGCCATGCATTTGACTTCTTGATTGCATCTATACAAGTTTCTGCGGAGACAATTTAACATTCTTGGTGCTTTAGTAGTGATGTTTTCTAAGTGATTTCTGAAAGACATAGTACTATCCAATAAAACTCCTAAGTAGGATGTTTAGTAACTAATTGTAACAGAGAGTCATTAATGTAGTAATCATAAGATAATGTCGCTAGTAGTCTAGTACATCGCAGCGGCACAACACATTTCTTTGCATTAAAGGCCATCTGCCAAGTCTTAGTCCATTTAATAAGTAAGTTAAGGTCAGCTTGAAGAGTGTCTTGGTCAAGTTTGTCTTTAATTACACGATAAAGGATACAGTCGTCAGCAAAGAGATGTATATTCGAGGAAATACCACCACATATATCATTAATATAAACTAAAAACATGAGGGGCCCTGAGGAACACCAGACTGAACAGGAATAAATTCTGATTGCTGACCATCAACAACCACACGCTGAAGCCTTTGAACTACTTAACCAATTCAGAGTATTAGAACGAATACCATAGTTATACAACTTCTTTAACAATCTTTGATGTGGTACTGTGTCAAACACCTTGCTAAAGTCCAATACGATGATGTCAACCTGATATCTTTGATCCATAGCTGCTAAGATGTCTTCTACTACTGTGATAAGTTGAGTTTCACAAGAATAACCTGACCGAAAACCAAATATTGGTGATCTTCTAATATGTGATGTAAATTTAGGTGTTCTATAATAGAGTGATACAAAATATGCTCCATGATCTTGGAACAGACAGATGTTAGGGAGATTGGATGGTAGTTTATACTGGATTACATGATCTTGGAACAGACAGATGTTAGGGAGATTGGACGATAGTTTACTGGATTACATGGTCTCCCCTGTTTTTTTAAGAAGGGAAACCGTTGTAATCCAGTAAACTACCATCCAATCTCCCTAACATCTGTCTGTTCCAAGATCATGGAGCATATTTTGTATCACTCTATTATAGAACACCTAAATTTACATCACATATTAGAAGATCACCAATATTTGGTTTTCGGTCACGTTATTCTTGTGAAACTCAACTTATCACAGTAGTAGAAGACATCTTAGCAGCTATGGATCAAAGATATCAGGTTGACATCATCTTATTGGACTTTAGCAAGGCGTTTGACACAGTACCACATCAAAGATTGTTAAAGAAGTTATATAACTATGGTATTCGTTCTAATACTCTGAATTGGTTAAGTACATGGTTAACTCAGAGGCTTCAGCGTGTGGTTGTTGATGGTCAGCAATCAAAATTTGTTCCTGTTCAGCCTGGTGTTCCTCAGGGGACAGTTCTAGGACCCCTCATGTTTTTAGTCTATATTAATGATATCATCTGTGGTGGTATTTCCTCGAATATACGTCTCTTTGCTGACGACTGTATCCTTTATGTGTAATCAGAATTAAAGACAAACTTGATCAAGACACTCTTCAAGCTGACCTTAACTTACTTATTATAGCGATTCCGGAATTCCGTAAATTTTGCATAAAATTTTCTCCGTGAATCTTCCATTGGAGAGTTGGCACAATCAATTCGCTGCCGTACGAGTGATTGATCAAACAATTGGATCATTTTTAGGGTTTCTGGGGGCAAGGAATACGATGGTGCAGTTAGTTTTCTGCTACAAATATGTCTGTGTGTAGTTTTATGCCAATTATAAGATTATTTTGCAATATAGCCACCATAATGTAATGTTCTCTTTGCAAGAAACGACCTAGCACATGTTAGTTACACCAAAGTGAGCATTTTTGTACATGTAGTTTTCAATATTACTATGCTAAAAGTTAGCAAATTTGCACCACAAATAGCTCATCTCTTTGATGCACCATTTTGGTAGCTGTCAAGGAGCTGTACATTAAGAGAAAAAATAATCATATAAGCAGCTATAAATCAACAGTACACCTCCTTGCTTTGCATGCACATTGTATTTTTGAGTGGAGGTGACTGCTACAGAGTGGTTGAACTTCACCATGTGTATGCTGCTTTGCCTTCCGCAAGATCCTAAATGCATACAACTATTTAGTGGCTTTCTATGGAGGTGACCTTTATTCAGAGGGTCTTACAAGTAAGGTTACACTGTGGTCCATGTATTAAGGTATTGATAACAGAAAACAGAAGTTCAAAATGTTATTGCAAAGCTCAGTTATAAGCATTCATTCAATTGTGCCATTTTTGGGACTATTTTCGATGGAAAGATACGGAGAAAATTTTGCCTATTTTCCAGGACAAAACTGCTTATAACTCCACCATCCTATGATGGATTTTTAAAAACTAAGTGTTTATGAGATCCTTAGGGAGTACTGCACAAGGCTATGCTAAATAAAAACTATTTCCATTAATTTTAAAATTCTTCCGGAATCGCTACTTATTAAATGGACTAAGACTTGGCAGATGTTTAATGCAAAGAAATGTGTTGTACTGCGATGTACTAGACTATACTGACAATATGCATCAAGTGTTCTTTCTACCAAACCACTGTGACCAGCCTTTGCCCTTGTGCGCTGGCTCGTGCATGATTTCCGTCAGTTTATGATCCAGCTCTTGTACCTGGCACTGGGACTCTACCAGTTGTAGTTTAGTACTAGCTAATTCTAGTTCTGTCTCGCGTAGTTTGCTCTCCGCTTTTTTACAACGTTCTTCCGAGTCATCTTCGATTGCTTCTTCACCGTCTGCTTGAGTTGCCTTTCGTAGCTTATTCTGAAGAGCAAAATGTTAGTACACATGTAGGCCACACTAACTACCTTGACTGCTTGTAATTCCCTTTTCAAATCTTCCTGTCCGTGGACCACTTCAGTGGACGCGGTATAGACTAGTTGTCATCAACCGGACGTTGGATCGTCTAAGGTAATGAAACAAAACAAAATAAACAGTATGCAGTGGCGTAGCTACCATTGAGGCAACCGAGGCAGCTGTCTCGGTAAAAAAAAAAATGCTCAACTGAACAGGCTGAGCAGGCCTGAGTTTTGGCACCCCGAATTTTCTACTCAAACATTTATACTAGACAACATTAGCCGCTACTGTACCACAATAGTATCTATGGCTGTAGTACTAAGCAGGGCCAAAACCCTTGGTGACACAGTCCGGCATTGGACCGACGAGGGCATTGAATGCATCACTTTTCAGCTACTTGAGTTTGTATAAAGATCGAGATACTCTAATAGAGCAGTCATCGTAATACACTCTAATAGAACATTCAGTACAGATTATAGCCACTTTTCTCATTGCACTGCTTGGTCTAAATGATTTACATTTATGTTACAGATAGATATCATTCTATTGGATTTTTCTAAAGCATTCGATACAGTACCACACCAACGCTTATTGACCAAACTAAGATATTACAGAATTAATGGCAGTACTTATAACTGGGTCCAAACCTGGCTTAGCCAACGTAATCAGTGTGTTTTTTAAATAGTGAATCCTCTAGTCCAGTGTCAGTAATGTCTGGGGTACCACAAGGCACAGTTCTTGGACCTCTAATGTTCCTATTGTATATAAATGACATAACTAAAGACATCAACTCACCACTCCACCTGTTCGCTGATGATTGCTTGCTTTATAGAGTTATCAATAGTGTAGAAGACATCATCAGACTTCAAGAAGATTTAAATAGACTGTCAGAATGGGCCGATACTTGGTAACTTAAGTTCAATGTTAGTAAATGTACAGTTATACGTTGCACAAGATCCTTATCACCACTCACTCACGACTACACACTTCACAGGCACATCCTAGATATATCCGATCAACATATGTACCTAGGAGTCTTAATTCATAAATCACTGTCTTGGTCACCTCACATATCAAATGTTGTCAATAAAGCATCTAGAACACTCAATTTCTTAAAACGCAATCTAAACAAATGTTCAAGGCAAGTTAAAGAATCAGCTTACCTAATAATGGTGAGACCACAACTAGAGTATCTGCTGTCTGGGATCCCTACCATGTTGGAGATATTTCAGAGTTGGAGAAAGTACAACGAAGAGCAGCACGCTGGGTGTTGAATGACTATAGCACATTCAGTTCAGTTTCTCTAATGTTGGATCAGCTAAATATTGCATAAGATACACTACCAACAGTTATCACTCCAAATTCCTCATTATTACTTACCAAAAACATGACCAACAAGACAATACCACCATCTTCACTATATCGTACCTACCTCATCCACCACAGCATACCAAAACAGCTATTTCTCAAGAGCAATAAAACAACTGGACCAACTGATACAATTGAAATTGTAGATACTGATCTATTTATGACTAGACTCCAATCATATTATTGTACCTAATGTATTTGTATTTATTTGATTCCTGAGCGCACCAGCAGGGCTGACTGTTCAGTAAGCAATAATAATAATAATAATATTAATCAATTGATCATGCATATTATGTATTATAGCAGTTACAATAAAAAATAGCGTCCACATACCATTTCAAAGCATATATTTTCAAAAATTTCCTAAAGGGAGCATGCCCCTAGACTCACTAGCTTGACATGATTAGCACATGCAGTTGAACATCACATCAAAGAGATAATTTCTGACTTAAAACATCACATCAGATCAATGCTGAAAAAGTAGTGTGCATGACTATGACTACCATTGCAGTCCACGATGGCCTGATCACTCAAAATAATATAATAATAATAATAATATCTCTCTGGAGTAGTCTGATTCAGTTTTTGTGCTCAGTGCAATTACGCTAGCCTAAAAATTGAAGTATGCATGGTATGCATGTACTGTAGCATAAACTATAAGCTGGAACATTACTTATGACATGTAGAAAATGCTCAGAGTCTTCTGAAACAATTTCTTCCATCCAAACAGCCGGAGAGTCAACCTGCAAATGCTGTACCACTCAATCTTGAAAGTGTGTGTGAATCAGTTGAGTCAGAAGCTGACCCTCTCAATTATTTCAATGAATAGACTTTACCTCGGTAAAAAAAAATTTTCCTGGCTACGCCACTGGTATGTTTTGATTAATTGTCTCTTTACCAGTTTATATTCTGCAACGGCGGTAGAGTGTTGCTGTCGCTCCTCCATTCAGTATTTGCATCATAGCTTTCTGGTACATCTCCTTCGCCTGCGCAGAACAAACATATCGATAGAATAATATATTTCTTAAAAAGTGTGCACAAAAAAGTATGCAAGGCGAAAAAAAAAACCGGTTTGTCAGAAGTGGGATTCGAACCCACGCCCACATACGTGGACCAGAATACTCGCCTACGCAAGTAAGGTTTAACCTTGAGTCTGGCGCCTTAGACCACTCGGCCATCCTGACACACCATGACTTGGCAAGTCATTTTGGCAGCTTCTATTCACAACACAGATTTTTAAAAACTTAACCTGTTGTAATTCTTCTCAGATTTCACTTATGAGCATGTTAGCAGCTTCTTTGCCTGCATGTTTTATGTGATCTTCCTTACTAAGTGTGTTGATTCTTTCGTCTAGCTGTATAAAAGAAGTCAACAACATTTTCTAAAAAGCAAAACATTAATAACAACTACTTTATCCATCTCTGTTCTTAGTGTGATCTTGCTCAAAACTAACTCCTGAGCCAAGGTATCATTCTCATGCCCCAGCCTAATAATGTTGCCTTGAAGTTGTTTATTCTCTCTCTACGGAAGAATTAAGACACAAATTACATAAGCAAGTCTTTGGTAAGTGATCTGTAAAAGTGGACAACAGCACATACTTCAAGTCTTTTGACAACAATTAGTGCATGGACTAGTACAAGGATTATCTTAATCAATATTAAGTACAAAATGATGCCTATAAGATATTTCAAACTTTATTGTGTTTGCTGTATGTATTGTTAACCCTTACTATATGCAAAGTGTTGATTGCTACCATGCAGACTATGCCTTGTACAGCATGGCCATGTAAATGCTGATTATGTTATATGAATTCAGTTAATCATTTTGCCTCTCGGGTTCCAGTCAAATACACACCATGAACTGTAGAGTAGTACTCTTCGGTGGTTGCTTCTCCAGCAAACAGTATCTGATCGTTGTTTAGTGGCTCTCTCAATTTTGTTATGTTAGCCAATGCGTTTACATCAGCAAGGTGTACAGTGTAACAACCATTGAATAACTGCCATTTGTGCATGTGAACATCCACTATTTTGGGAATATGATGTTTGAACACTTTGCTGAGAATGTAAGTAAATACTTCTATAATCTCTGCCTTGCTGGCCAAGCCACTGTTCTAATGGAGCTAATATTTTAGTGCAAAAAGTACAGGGACAATCCAATAGAAATAATATCTTTATGGTTTTGTAATAGTATAAATATGTCGTATACCTTAAACCTCCATGCTTTTCAACATTGCACATGGATGGACACCTGCTTTTGTATATGACCATCCCATGCTAGTCTATGCAGATGTAAAGTTGACTGGATTTGTGAAAGGGATCTTCCATACACATCAAATTTACAACTCATAACTTCAGATTGGAAATGGCTATTGATTTGAAATTTGGTCAGTATTGAGAACCAACATAGCTTAGTGGATAGAGAAAGTTTCAGGTTAATAATTTTATGTTTCTTGAACTGAGTACAGAAAATGTATTGGGAAGCCACAAAGTGCACAATAGTAAACAATGTGACCGGATTTGTGAAAAGGGGATATTGTACCTAGTTTGGTACTTTCAAAAAGTGAACGATTTTTTGCACTTATAAACAGCCGCCGCTCTACTAATAAATAAAAATCTGTAAATTTAAAAATCTATGACGCATGATGCAGCAAGCATAATAATGATTTAAACTCAACCTAAGCACAGTTTTTAAATTCAGATTAAGTGTAGTAATGTGTGTACATATAATGTGTGTAGTTATGTGTGTACATAATGTGTGTTCTGTTTCCTGAAGCAATGTACAGTCATTTTGCATACAGCAAACAAACATCAACTATGAAGTATATTGAAAGATATATATATCTAATCCAAAACAGCCAAGTTGTAAAAAAAGAGTGCGGCCCTGAGAAAGGCTATGGTGAAAAAAGATGTGAAATCCAAGGTGGCGGCTAAGAAATGGCTGTGATGGTAGGTTAATGGTAAAAAGTTTAATAACAACAATTCAGGTGAATTTTGTGCCGCTTGGTTGGCTGTTTGGATTAGATTTTACTTCTTTTTGTATTTGTATACCCCAAAGCCGGCCATAGGCCGGCTTTAGGGCTTTTTAACCTATCATTTTTTTCTTTACCACAGAAAAGATGAAGCAGGGTGATTTCTTTGTAGCTGAACTCTCTACAAGGTGATTTGTTTGTAGCTGAACTCTCTACAAGGTAACTTCTTCAAGCTGATCTTTCTACAGGGCGATTTGTTTGTAGCTGAATTCTCTACAGGGTGATTTGTTTGCAGCTGAACTCTCTACATGGTAGTTCTCTCTACCAGATGACTTGTTTGTAGCTGAACTCTCTACAGGGTGATTTGTTTGTAGCTGAACTCTCTACAAGGTAACTTCTTCAAGCTGATCTTTCTACAGGGCAATTTGTTTGTAGCTGAATTCTCTACAGGGTGATTTGTTTGCAGCTGAACTCTCTACATGGTAGTTTCTTTGTAGCTGAACTCTCTACAATGTAACTTCTTCTAGCTGAACTCTCTACAGGGTGATTTGTTTGCAGCTGAACTCTCTACATGGTAGTTTCTTTGTAGCTGAACTCTCTACATTGTAACTTCTTCTAGCTGAACTCTCTACAGGGTGACTTGTTTCTAGCTGATCTCTCTACGGGGTGACTTGTTTCTAGCTGAACTCTCTACAGGTGATTTGTTTGCAGCTGAACTCTTTTACATGGTGGTGTCTTTGTAGCTGAACTCTCTACAAGGTGACTTCTTCTAGCTGATCTCTTTACAGGATGACTTGTTTCTAACTGAACTCTCTACAGGGTGATCTGTTCATAGCGGAACTTTCTATTGGGTGATTTGTTTGCAGCTGAACTCTCTACATGATGGTTTCTTTGTAACTGAACTCTCTACAAGGTAACTTCTTCTAGCTGATCTCTCTACAGGGCAATTTGTTTGTAGCTGAATTCTCTACAGGGTGATTTGTTTGCAGCTGAACTCTCTACATGATGGTTTCTTTGTAGCTGAACTCTCTATTAGGTACCTTCTTCTAGCTGATCTGACTATAGGGTGACTTGTTTGTAGCTGAATTCCCTACAGAATAACTTGCAATGTAATATAATTGAGTAAATTATAAACGCAGCTGAATGCTTTATTAGGGTGACTGTTCTATTAGAGTATCTCGATCTCGCATTTGCTACACGTAGACTAGTTGCCTTTCGAATCATAACTCAGTGGTTTGTAAACCGATTCTTCTGTACTATTGCAAGGACGTTCTATTATGATTATTCCAGCTACATACTGATTTTCAGCTCGTTGCTCTAAGCGGTTTGCCTGGTAGACACGAAAACTAATGGTCTTTTTATTCATAAAAATCGATCGCGTAATTTTGACACAGGTTGGGTTTTGTGTCATATCTCCATGGTCGTTATCCCGATTCCTTTCAAACCACAAACAGGTACTCCTACGATGGTTGCTCCATCTACATATCAATGTTTAACTGATTCCTCCAGGGGATTTACCCTGTAGGCGTGACAGACCTTCGACCTTATTTTACACAAATAATCGGTCATAACTCAGTGAATGTTCATCGAATTCGTGTTTTATGGCGAATTATGCGAAGTGTGCGAAATGAAGAAGATGAAGAAAAAAACGAAGAAATTAAAACGAAATAGTTCGCTCGTATCTCGGAAATGGCTGAAGCGATTTTCTTCAAATTTGGTATGTAGACTCCCCTAACTGGGCGGCACGTTTCTAGCAAATTTGGTTCCAATCGGATTAGGGATCACAAAGCTACATAGGTTTGAAAATTGCGTTTTCTTTCTTCCTGTTAATGTACTCACGGTGTGGCGCGCCGAATTCTTGGGCCGCACGACACACTACCGTGTGTCTGGATTTATTTTTATTTATTTATTAATGCTTTATAGTACACACATACAAGCATGAGCTTAGGTACACACACAGATACAAGAATTGACAATACACCCGGCATGGTGTACTAAAGGTCTGTAGGCTGTGCCTACAGCCAAAAGTAGTAATTATAAAATAATAATAAAAGATCACATGATAAATTGTCTGAAACAGTGTGTAGTTAATCGAGAAATGATCAGTAACACACCGACTACAGGGACAGTGGTAGTGCAGTGTATGGGGATTGAGGGGGTCAAAGTTATGAATGAAATGATTCCAGAAGTGGGACTTGACTCTGTTCCTGATAGTGTCAATAGATAGATTAATGTCAATTAATGGAAGCGCATTCCATAAGCGACAGATCCTTACAAAGTAAAAGTGTCATTGCTTGTTAGTGGTGGAAGGATTGTGATGTAATTTGAAGCCTCCTGATCTGGCACTGGTAGAGAAGGAGATGAAATGGTAAATACTGAAACTACTGGTTGGATTTTTGATAGATTTGATGAAAAACATGATGTCTGAAAGTTCAAAGGTGTACATTAATGGGAGAAGCTCTAGTTTGAGAAGTCTAGTTTATAGTCGGAAATGTAATCGTTCAAAATATACTTTGTGGCTCGTCTCTGAAGATGTTCTAGGTTACTGATGTCTTTCACTAAATATGGACGCCAGATAGGGGAGCAGTACATGAGCTGAGACCTGATTAGAGATACGTATAGCTTAACTTTAGTCAGTGGTGGTACTAGCTGTATAGATGAACTGAAGGTTCTTCATACAAGACCCAATGTCTTATAAGCTTTACTCAAAATAATGTCATGATGAGTTTTCCATTCAAGATTATCACTTAATGTAACTCCGAGATCTTTATGTGATTGTTTAGTAATGATTATGCTACCACTAACAGTATATGATGTAGGAAACTTCTGGTTAAAAGATAAATGGCAGCTTTTAGATGAGTTAAAATGTAAATTAGAGGATGTACTCCAGCTAAAAAGGTTGTCAATATGTCATGTTGTAACAGTTGTTCGCCAGGAGGTGTCTTAATGTGCCTGAAACATTTGGTGTCATCTGCAAAGAGTAAAGCCTCACTGTCAGTAATAGAATTAGATAGATCATTCATAAACATGATAAAGAGAAGTGGACCGAGAATACTACCCTGGGGTACTCCAGATTCAACAGATAAAAGATCAGAATAACAGTTATTAATAGAAACAAACTGGAATCTGGTACTAAGGTAGGCTTGAAGCCAAAGCCACAAGCTACCTGAAATGTTAAAGTTATGAAGTTTGGACAATAGATAAGAATGGGAAACCAAATCAAAAGCCTTACTGATGTCTAAGTAGATGGCATCAAATTGGTCACGAGAAGAAAATGCATTGTGTAGAAATAGAAGTAGCTGTTGAGTAGTAGACCGATTGCGCATAAATCCAAACTGAGCCGGCAGGGTTAATGTAGGCCGAAATGTGATCAACCATTTTGTTGTAGATGATACGTTCTAGAACTTTAGATGTATTACTGAGTAGAGAAATTGGACGATAATTTTTCACTGAGGTGGGATCACCTGATTTAAAAATTGGAACAATCTTATGGACTTTCCAGTCTCTAGGCAAGTATGAAAACTGAAGAGTTAAATTAAATAAATAGCAGAGAGGTTGATAAAGGGCTGTGGCACACCTTTGTAAAACAACTGGTGGTATTCCATCAGGTCCCATGGCTTTGGTGGTATCTAAATTAAGAAGAACGTTAAGCACTTCACTATCAGCTATATTGAACTCAGATAACATATTATATACCGGGGTATATAGTATCAATACAAAATGCACGTTTTTAAATCCAACTATATAATTATGGAATGCATGCAACATCAAACTAGCATACAAAGGTGTTCCAATAGCATAACAATAAATTACTGCAGCAACAAATGTAATATAATTTGCATGTTCAGTGGAAAATTTTAGTCTTTTATTTTAGACATCCCACAGTGAAATGGCTTTCCACATATCTTTACATTCCTCGGAATGTGAAGCACTTGTAGGAAGGCTGTCTGCTTTCCACATGCCTACACCATGCAGTTTGTGGTCCCTAGCAAGCTTGTACTTGGGAGTTAGAGACTTAGCGTCATCATACCATATAACGTTTCCCTTGCTCTTGTCAACGCACGTATTTTTGCATTCAGCTATCCAAGTGTCAGAACCATCATCGTAGGATTTATGGCTGATTTTGTCATCATCAAAAACACCCAAAACATCACTGTAGTCAATCTGATTCATCTGATAAAGTACACCAACAACCTTTTCATAGTTCATCCCATACCATGGCAACCCAAGCACCAGCTTGTCACCAGATACATCTTGTAGATACTGTTCTATGCCAGCTTTGATATCCTTGGTTGGTGCTTCAGCTGGTGAGCATGTTTGATGTGTCACACATGTGTAATCATCCCAAAAGTTCATATCATATCCCATGATAAAGAGAAACTCAGAATTTTCCGACAGACCTTTGTAATCATAGTCACGCAGCTCGTAAGTGGGCCGACCACCAACACAAACAAACAAACTAGCATTGTATGGCTTGAGGGCTGCTGTGACTTCTTTAGCCAGTTCAGTGTAGCCTTTTTTTTCGTCGGAACTGAGGTGGTTGCCCTCATAGTCAAAAAACACTCCATCTAGTTTGGTTGTCTTCACCTGTTGCACCTTCTCTTGGGCAAACTGTTTCCGGGATGAGCTGCTTGTCCACGTGCTTTTGTCGGGTAGATGAGCATCCTGAAAAAGTCGCACGCCGTGTTGCCTCGCCACGGCCCTCACACTGTCCGGGGGTGCGGTCCAGAAACTCAGGTGGGTGATGGCTGTCCAATTCCATGTTTCATAGCCCTTGCAGCCTGCCCCGCTGAAAGCTACCAATGCGCAACTTGCTGGATCGATACAAAACAATGACATAACCAGGATTAAAAATATGCTTATCGGTTTAACGGAATCCATGTCTACCAAGTTGAAGTGATGATCTCTAAAAGGACCTTTACCAGTTTACCGTATAAGTCTAAACGTCGCGGGCGTGGCTATATAGGCAAAACGTGGAATTACGGAATTCCGCCCGCGTCTTAGCTACAGAACAGAATCAAGAGACGGAACAGCGAAAATAAGCACTTTCTTAAATCAAAAGCTTGCATCTTATACACCTTAGATGTCTCAGTACATGAGGAGTAATTAATGTCACCACCTGATATAGCTATCACAGGGGCGGATCCATGCAGGGAGGAGGGTCTAGAAAGTGGTCAAGGCACGCATATAGCTAACTAGTTATCGAGCAATTAGTTCAGCACTGAGAATTTCTAGAATTGATTTACAAACTGCAGCTGAGGTAGCTAGCTACAAACGTTCAGATCGGGATACTTTTATCATTCAAACAGTCAACATGCAGCCACCATACTGGAACAGTCACAGAAAAATATCCTATCTCAGGGTAACTATAGCTATTAATTTACAATAATCTACTGTACTCTTTCTTTCTTTATTTCTTTAATTTTTAAAATATTTCATTATTTTATTTTATCATTAGCTATATAGCTACTGTTCAATGTCAAAAAAATTTTCCTGGGAGGCACACATCCCAAAATGGCCTGGCATTCATGTCTGTTGTATGATTCACACTTTACATTTCCCCATGTACCCCCTATACTCTTTGACCTACTCCATCAGTACCATGACTCTGCACCAGACCCCCTAGATTTAGTATGTTGAAAGTGTTAGGAAGTTTAGAAATCAGTCAGCAAAATTTTTCATAGTGCAGCCACAGCAAGTATGGAAATTTTGATTCTCTTAATACATGACAATGCAAGTCAAGAACTATCACTTGGTAATTGTATGTCGGTTGTTTCTGTTGATTTTGACGTGATAAATATTATAGAATACCAATCATACTGGAAAATTGGGCTGAATGATAGCTAGATGATTATTTAAGGCTTGTTACCCAGCACACACATAATAACCATGCATGCATGCAATCACATAATAATTGCTATACGATATTTCAGATGTGAACAGCATCAGTGTATGCTGCACTTGTTCACAGCCACCTACAACAATACAATAATTAACTTAGTATCATTGACATGCTTCTCACAAAGAAACACCCACTTGGATTTACAGCTAACGTTAAAAAGTTTACATGTGCATGTCTACTGGCTGCATGCAGGTATTCTGTAACCTTAACAGAACTCATTGTGTCTGTGTTAATTACCTTTATACGGAGTGTAATTTCTACTGTCTTGGTTCACTCAGCTATTATATTGAGTGAGTGTTTTGTGAACCATGCATGAATGCATCTGAAATGCATGGCCATGGCTTATACCCCTTGTCAACAACACTGAAACTAACAATGCAGCTGAACATGTACTGATCATTGGAAGTGTTACCCCACTGTAGGGACCTGCAAGCCTGGGGTCAGAACGATGCCTAAAATCCTGATAAAATTATAATTTTAAAATATTATATTTATAATCCTATATAGCTATTATATACCCATGCAGCTCCTGGTGTAATATCATACCATTGACCTCAAATCATCCACGAGCATTTCTGCTGTGCTACTCAACCAAATGCATGAATTTAGTCTGAATCGAAACCATAGGAGAAAGTGTTTAGGAAGCCTAAAAAGTAGTAAACAGTGAGTATGTAATAGTACGTATTTATTGTTTTTATTTGTAGCTGGTGTGTTACTATGCTATACTACAGCTAGGTTAGAGGCCTTCACTATGATATGGTGTAGTGCAGCTTTATTAGGATACATGATGCTGCACTAATGTGTTAATTACATGTATGGTGATACCTTATTCATCTCTATAATTATATATAGCTAGTAGAAAACCGTGAAAAAGTAACTTAATTAATGTCAGCTGCAGCATTTAGGGGCATATATAGCCAGGCTTTTGGTGATGCCAGGGGTGGCCCAGAGCTTAGTGGTTATTTTATAGTCAATATAGGAAAGACATACCTTATATAGCGTGCGAAGTATGCCAACCTAGGGGGTCTGGGGACATCCCCCCCCCCCCCCTGAAATTGAATCTGAGAGTGATTTCAGCACAGTATAATTATTAATATGCTGTTAGAGTATCTTGATGTTTATTATAGCGTACAATTATTGATGCTCGGGCCTGGGCCCGGGTTCTGGCTACACCTCTATTCAGCATTGCTTTACATACGTATGGTTTGTTTGTTAATGTAAATGAATAAAGAACTTGCACTTGTCAAAGCTTTGGGCTATATATACAGTGTTCCTCAGTTATCCGACCACCTTGGTACCACATGTGTTCAGATAATCAAAATGGTTGGGTGATTGAAGCCCATTTATTTATATACAGAGAGCCCTGTACACTCTAATGGAATTCATACCTTTGACAAAAATTAATACTCTAATAGAAGTCATTTCTGCATACTATAAGTAATGTTCAGATAATCAGATCATGGATAATCAAGAAAGCAATGCTTTACTTTAGATATAACCTTAGGCTAGATCCTTATAAAAAGTTGTCAGGCAGCATCCTATATGGTTGGCCATATAATAATGGTCATACATAATAATTATTTGTCTGACAAATAGGCTGTTGCAGTGGACTCTGGATTTAGACTATACCCTTGTTGTTACATGCTAATTATTTTTGGTAAAACATTGTGCAAATGATAAAGACAATTGTCTTATATACCAACTCCTAATTTACAGAAAACCAAAACAAAGATGTTGCCAAATTGAGTTTTTTCTTAAATAGAAAAACATTTGGTGACTGTACTGCATCTCTTGGGAGGCTGTTCTAATCATTGACCACTCTTTGAGAATAGCTATATATTTCCTGGTGTTGAGAGGACTATATACTGTTTATATAGTTTAAAGTCATTGTTTCTTGTAGATATACAGTTATTGATGGTAAAGAAATTCTCAAAAGGACACCACTCATGCCACCATTATCATGTCCATTCTGTGTCTTCTGTACAACAATCTTGGTAGATTAAGAAGCAGCTCAACTTCTTTTCACTATATGGGGCATTCTTGAGTTGCACAACTGGTCGTGTTGCTCGTCTCTGTACCTGCTCTATCAGACGTATATCACCCAACTGGTAAGGGTTCCAAATCACGGAGGCATAGTCTAGGTGAGGACAGACTATACTGGTATATAATATTCAAAGCATGCATATGGTACAGTCAAGACACTCAAATGATCTCTTTAAGATGCAGTTAGAACATTAGCCTTATGAACAATACTAGAGATATGCACTGAAACTTTAAATCAGGTGAGGAACTCAATCAAAAACTTTTTGAAAGTCAAAATAAATTATGGCAACTGACCCACCTGATTCCAATGTAATAAAGGGAGGTGCCATGGTTTAGTAAATTTTACAGGTTTTGAATTATATCTAGAAAGGGATTTCCACCTTATGGCAGGATTAGTAAAACACAGCTATACATGCATGTGCTTTGATGAAACTTGCTCTTGTAATTTTATATAGGTCACATAAAACATCTATAAATTCCAAATTACAAACAGAGGAATGAATGTTTTAAGCCAGCTTTCTTAATGAACTAGTTTCTTGTTGGTTTGTCATTACTTAAATAAATTGCATTTGTTAATTATACCCATTCTACTGTACTAATGTTATCTACAGCTTCTTTCAAATGTGGTTCATATTATTTATAGTTCTGGAGTACCCACTACCAGTTAAAGAATAGCTAGCTTCCATGGTATTCAACTCTACATACCCCAACGGTGCCTGCAGCTGAATAACCCTGGAACTGATTCAGACCAGCATTGCAATTGGTGCATTTACACAAGTATTACTGCAAATATTTGTGATACTCATTTTAAGCTACGTACATATCATGTGAACACATCCTAGCTCCTACTTTTATGCAGGCATGTGTTTTAGTCAGACAAGGAGTCTATCAGTGAAACAACAAATGTCACATTTAATAGTTGTAACATGGGAATGAGTGGTCTGCCTATCTAGCCGAAGCCCGAGGGCCACAGGCCCACACAAAGGCTGCAGCTGAGGGTAGACATATCAGGTAGATCACGAGTACACATGTTACAACCATTTAAAGTACTTTGAAGTCACTTTAACTTAACTCTTGAGTATATCAGTTTCTTAGAGATCCACTATAGTTATGTGTATCATTACAAACAATGTACACAATAATACACCAGAAACATTATTCATTAAAAACCTCACAAAGCATCATTTTTTTGGGCCACAAATTAAAGCATCAATGAGATAGCAAAGTGGTCATAAGGACAACATATATACGTATAGGGTTAAACCCAATATACAGTTTAGCAAATCAACCATAATTTTAAAATCATTGTACCTACAGGACATAGCTAAATGACATGAATACTGCATTTGTGTACATATGTAGAGATCTCTGATTTTTAATCTATAGCTTTAATTTATCAAAGCATCATAAAACTATGTGTGGATATCACCTGCAGTTAATAGTATCAAATGTTAATTACATTAAATTTACATTATGTGATAACTCACAAACTCAAGACATGTGTTTAAGTGTGATTCTAGACCACAGATTTAAACTGAGTAGAGATTGACAACATTGTAAGCAGATTCCCTTATCTGCTCATCCATATTTAAATTCAGTAAATATACAATGGCCTACTGTAATTTGGCACTAGCTAGGCATAGCAAGTTGTTCATAACAGACATTGTGCATGTAGCCATATAGCAACATGAATATTGGAAACACTGAACACATGTTTATAATTTACAGGAAGTTTTCACCTTATCAGATTCTAAGTAACCCTATACATAACTATGAATGGTGCTTAATATAGCTAGCCCAGCCAGTAACAATCACTATACCATACACTATATACACTACCGGGTATGCAATGAAAAGTAGCTACCTCTTAATTAACTCCAAGATTTGCATGCTATGTACATATAATGATGGATGCAATGTTGTCGGTTGTCTTCCTCACAGTTTAATTTTAGTTTTCAAGTCAAAAGCACGGAAGTTTTCCTGTGTTTGTTTACCATATACAGGGAAGCTTTGCATGGTGAGAGAAAACTTTGGTGAATTTGGTGATTTGCTACAAATATGCCAAAGTTTAACCCACCAATTATTCATGATGCCCGAGATTAACATAAACATTGAGCTTGAATACACCAAGTTTATTTCGCCAAATGCCATTTAGCTTGTTATTCGCCAAAGTTTACCTCTATATGGCACGTCACAAACATTTATGCATAATAATTTATTATGGTCACCAAAATAATTATTTACATACGATGATATACACATGTAATTGTGATAGATTTTCAGCCATGCATGCATGAGCAATTCTATATGTGTGTGTGTGTGTATAATGTATTAATTGAGTGTAGTGAATTAACTGGCCAAGTCATCAGTCAACAGTAAAAGCCTTCAGGGTCTCCCCATCGACATCACTGCATGCTTTTTCTCCAGGTTCTGATCTAGTGTCAGGTTAGAGACTAGTTGCCTTTGACAGCATTAAGGCTGAGTCTTACCACTTTTACGCTGACACCCTTGTACAAGTGCATTGACCAAAGCAGAGTTGTAGACATACTATAATTATGCCATTTGTGTAGTGGCCATTAATTGAGTAGTGTAGAGAAGATACTGCAAGTATTTAAATGGTTAAGAAGAATGATATACAAAAATAAAATAAACAACACAATATACACTATTACGTATGATTATATAAATATATATATATATAATAACACTAACAGTATTAATAGCACATGTATATAGTAAAAATTCAGATAACATAGTTATGTTATACAAATTCCATTAATCGTTTTGCCTCTCGGATTCCAGTCAAATAAGCACCATGAACTGTAGAGTAGTACTCTTCAGTGGTAGCTTCTCCAGCAAACAGTACCTGATTGTTGTTTAGTGGCTCTCTCAATTTTGTTATATTAGCCGATGTGTTTACATCAGCAAGGTGTACAGTGTAACAACCATTGAATAAAGGATCTGACTGCCATTTGTGCATGTGAACATCCACTATCTTGGGAATATGATGTTTGAACACTTTGCTGAGAATGTAAGTAAATGCTTCTATAATCTCTTCCTTGCTGGCCTGCTCAACACAAGCCACAGCACTTCCAGTTACCCACGACTCATACAGATTGGAGTTTTGAATCCTTTCCAGCAGAAACAGTTCATTTGCCCAAGGAAATTTCTTGTTTATTACTGGATCATGTTTGTCATCTGGGCGCCATAAGATCATTAGTGGAAGTAGACTGTATTTACTGGTGATCTCCTGGTCAAACTGCAGTACAACTTTTCCAACTTGGGCAAAGCCAATACTTCGAATGGCTATTTGTTTCTCAGCAGGTAATGCAGGTATGAACAATGATTGTTCGTTTGGTGACAAGTTCTCATCCAGACAACGTTTCTTTAGCACACCAAGTGGAACAGTGACGATCACATGATCAGCTTCATACTGGCATCCATTTTTACATGTGATCAATGCAGGATTGTTTTCTGTATTAATGCTTAACACCTCTGTGTTGCAGTGGATACAATCGGGTAGAGTGTCCACCAATTTTTGTATCAAGTAGCCATAAGAGTAGATGTTTTCAAATCTGACCTCACGATCTCCAGGCAAGCTACGGTAGCTTCCATTGATGCCAATACCTCTGCAATGGTTCCCACCTTCTGATATTGTCAGCCAGTTAACAAATGTATCAAACATGCTCTTCACATAAGGGGGAGTCTTCGCTACATCCAAAGCATCACCAGAGGAACGTTTTGTGAATTCAGCAACCAAGTAGCTGTACAAGTCATTGTACATACTAGCCCAGGTGGAAGAGTTATTGGTGCCTTCAATATCATCAGCTAAGTTAGAGAACATGTTCCAATATTTCATTACAACTTCACTGGATATTGCCTCTCCATTAGTCAGAACAGCAGAAAGAGTTGATTTGTCCCACATCTCCGGATTTTCTCTCCTGTCATCGGATATCATGCCATAGTGTTTGGCCAGCTGGTAGATAACGTTGTGCTCTCCAGCGCCATGAATGAATGTGGCTCCGAATTCTACCGGAGTATTGTCTATTTTTCTAGTAAACATTCGCCCACCGGCTCTATTTGAAGCCTCTAGAATAACGACATTGAATCGATCGTCTTTACAAATTTCCCTCGCAGCAGCGATGCCAGCTATTCCAGCACCAACGATGATTACTCTCTTCGTTAATCCGGTCTCGCTACAACTGGTACTCATGGGGATCAAGAACTCGATCAGGAACGAAGTGAAGATCTCGTCGATTGGCTGCGAGGTACTACGAATATTTAGTATAGTCAGGCTTACGCTGTCGACTTAATCATCTCTAGACAAAGTTCAGCCTGTAACTACCTAGTCAACCTGCTTTAAACCGGAACCGAGTAGGACCCTGATTATTACACTGAGTAACGCTTTCGTCATAATATAATCCGGAAACCCGGCATTAACATTCCGCGCACATGCTATACTATACGGCAAAATTACTGTTACTAACAGTAATTTTGCCGTATAGTATAGCATGTGAGCGGAATGTTAATGCCGGGTTTCCGGATATATTATGACGACAGAGTAGGATTTATCAACCAGTGTTGGTAACAAACGGGTAGCTCTTCTCAATCTTTATATCCTGTTTTGAAAAGATGCTAATCACTGTCACGGTTATAAAATTTGCCAAGGCAGCATTGTGTGAAGCCATAGCAATGTTTGGTAAAGGAAAGAGCTCAACTAATAAGCGCTAGTTAATGGTTTTTACACTGTAATTCTTTTCAAAACAGGATATAAAGATTGAAAAAGTCCAACGAAGAGCTACCCGTCGTTTGTTACCAACACTGGTTGATAAATCCTACTCTGAAAGATTATCCTTACTACAATTGCCATCCTTAGCTCATCGACGACTAAGAGGTGATCTTACAAAATTCTAAACAATTATTTTAGTTCAGACTTTCACAACTTCTTCACTTACACTAATACCATCACAAGGGGACATCAATTTAAGTTATTTCATTTTCAAGATTAAAATGTAGATTATTTTTTTTAATAGGATTCTCAATGACTGGAATGGCTTACCTGACTACGTTGTAAATGCTAGTTCAATTAATTGTTTTAAATCATTGTTAGATTCTCACTTAGCTAATTCAAGATTTATTTTTGTATAGCCATCTTATGATTGTACAAATTTTGTGTTGACCCGGTACACAGGCAGTGCCTTTACCGGTAATTAATAATACTAATACTGTATTAGCAGGTGCAACTCGTGCACTTACAACAACACAAACTCACTATAGCTAACTGTAAATACCATAATATTATATACACTAATGGCAAGTTCCAGTGGAGCCATGCACACCAGTTCATGATAGTCAAGTAACACCTTTATAGCAGCTAATTTTTTCCACTATATTTTACATGTACATTGACCATTCCTATATATGTATCAATTTTATGACATTGACCACAAAGTTGATCTTATAATATCTTGTGTGTATTACATTTCAAGTCCTGACACAGATTTTTGCCACAATTAAGAATAGTCTACCACCTTAGCCACTACTGCCCACATCGGTTTATATAATGTCACCAAATATTTACATAGTCATAATTACATCACACCACCCAATGTCATGCATATACATCTCATGTCATCATGCATAACATGCATAACATGCTCACAAAACATCGAGCTCTGAGAAATGATGTACTTTATGTATTTACAAAGTATGTATGTTTCGCTAGACTTAAGTGGGATATTAACCATAATTATGAACTCACAATAACACTTGTCCACCCTTAAAAATTATCAAGAGTGATCCACAAAAATAAGACCGTGAAAATCCTGAAATATATTTATCCACGAAAATTACATACCTCACAGATTTGTATACTATGGTATGAAACCTCATGACTTTGGTTTGTAATATACTCTTACAGCACATAGAAAGTCCCACACATTAGCCATCACAATTGAGGTACGTATGTATGGTAAAAACACCTTAGAACAAATCTGGCTTTATATAGACCATTCTTTGTTTTCTTGGAACTTGTGTGGACATATACATGCAAACAGATACATGATTTTTTCCAAATCAATTTTAGGAGTTCTGATGTGTACCCACAACCAGCCTGGAGCTTGTGTTTGGTTTGAATAGTCCCAACTACTATAATACTCATCACTCTCTAAAAAAACTTTAGGACGTTTTATACATTGCATGGACAAAACATCTTAATAGTTTCCATCATGTAGAGACTCTCCATGTGCAGAAATTTTGACTAATGTTCTTTAGATGTCCTAAGTATCTGTAAAGTTAGCCATAGTATAGTTAGCCATAAACATACAGTTGAAGAAATCTACTATAAGCAAATAAGAATTAGTTTTGTTTATAATAGAAAAACAAATGGAGTGGCTTAACCATGTTCACTGATCATATGTGTATTGCAACAGTCGATATATAATTGGGAGGCGATGATATAATATTTATCATTAATTATTAGATGACGGTGGTGCTCCTGTGTGATTTCTCACATGATACTGCACACCTTGGTACCACTTCAATGCTTTAGTGTTCTTCATGACATCATCAAAAGTGTCCAGACCTTCGGTAGCACTGAGCACACCATACACTGCCTAATCAAACAATTGTAATGTACATTAGTATACACTGAACTGTACTTTAAAAACACGTAGTGCAGAATATTGTATCAAGACACACACGGTAGTGTGTTGTGTGGCTCGGGAAGCCACGCACCAGTGTGCATTAACAGGAAGAATAAACACAGGAAAAAAAAATTCTCATTCCCATTGTGGGAATTGTAATCTCTACCAAAGTGCAACAATTTCCATAAATGGGAAATTCTAAATTCCCATCATTTATGTGATTCCCATGGTAGGATGCCAGCTTTAGGGAATGTGTTTACCTTAATTTGCTTGATATATTTATATGCCAACAGAAAAGTAACCAGTTGGCATCATACTATCACTATGAGAATCATACATAAATGATTTTCCAATTAATGGAAATTCCTGCTTTTATATTAAAATTACAACAATGGGAAGGTTCTCCTCTGAAAAATGTATCCTTTACGCATGTTGAAATTTGGAATAAGCTACAAGAGCCTAATAGCAAATGTCAATACCAAACTTCCATGCAAATTTGATATATGATTTGATTATACTAGCATTAAAATGAATAAGGTGAATATTGGTCTGTAAATAGAGCAACTATCACAGAAGTGCTTTTTGGTGGAAATCAGATTAATGGCAACGGTGTTAAAATCTAAAACTCAAACAAGCTTGCAATTAAGTTTTGCAAATAAAAACAACTTGTCATAACTTGAAGGCACCTTGGAATAACAATCTTTTAAAGAAATCATTAAGTTATACTGCAGAAATCAAAGTGTAGAAAGTACAAGATTGAGATACTTTAATAGTGCAGTCACCCTAATAGA